>NW_027140728.1:0-155000 GCF_036365525.1 Heterodontus francisci
TCTCAATCAATCAGACTTCAAAACTCTCAAAATCGGCCAAAAATCTCAAACCCAGTCAATCAGAGTTTAAAACTCTCAAATCGGCGAAAAATCTCAAACCCAGTCAATCAGAGTTCAAAACTCTCAAAATCGGCCAAAAATCTCAAACTCAATCAATCAGACTTCAAAACTCTCAAAATCGGCCAAAAATCTCAAACTCAATCAATCAGACTTCAAAACTCTCAAAATCGGCCAAAAAGCTCAAACTGAATCAATCAGACTTCAAATCTCTCAAAATCGGCCAAAAATCTCAAACTGAATCAATCAGACTTCAAAACTCTCAAAGTCGTCCAAAAATCTCAAACCCAGTCAATCCGAGTTCAAAACTCTCAAAATCGGCCAAAAATCTCAAACTGAATCAATCAGACTTCAAAACTCTCAAAATCGGCCAAAAATATCAAACTGAATCAATCAGACTTCAAAACTCTCAAAATCGGCCAAAAATCTCAAAATGAATCAATCTGACTTCAAACCTCTCAAAATCGGCCAAAAATCTCAAACCCAGTCAATCAGAGTTCAAAACTCTCAAAATCGGCCAAAAATCTCAAACTCAATCAATCAGACTTCAAAACTCTCAAATCGGCCAAAAATCTCAAACCCAGTCAATCAGAGTTCAAAACTCTCAAAATCGGCGAAAAATCTCAAACTGAATCAATCAGACTTCAAAACTCTCAAAATCGGCCAAAAATCTCAAACTGAATCAATCAGACTCCAAAACTCTCAAATTCGGCCAAAAATCTCAAACTGAATCAATCTGACTTCAGAACTCTCAAAATCGGCCAAAAATCTCAAACTGAATCAATCAGACTTCAAAACTCTCAAATTCGGCCAAAAATCTCAAACTGAATCAATCAGACTTCAAAACTCTCAAAATCTGCCAAAAATCTCAAACTCAATCAATCAGACTTCAAAACTCTCAAAATCGGCCAAAAATCTCAAACCCAGTCAATCAGAGTTCAAAACTCTCAAAATCGGCCAAAAATCTCAAACTGAATCAATCAGACTTCAAAACTCTCAAAATCGGCCAAAATCTCAAACTGAATCAATCAGACTCCAAAACTCTCAAATTCGGCCAAAAATCTCAAACTGAATCAATCTGACTTCAGAACTCTCAAAATCGGCCAAAAATCTCAAACTGAATCAATCAGACTTCAAAACTCTCAAAATCGGCCAAAAATCTCAAAACTGAATCAATCAGACTTCAAAACTCTCAAAATCGGCCAAAAATCTCAAACTGAATCAATCAGACTTCAAAACTCTCAAAATCGGCCAAAAATCTCAAACTCAATCAATCAGACTTCAAAACTCTCAAAATCGGCCAAAATCTCAAACCCAGTCAATCAGAGTTCAAAACTCTCAAAATCGGCCAAAAATCTCAACTGAATCAATCAGACTTCAAAACTCTCAAAATCGGCCAAAAATCTCAAACTGAATCAATCAGACTCCAAAACTCTCAAATTCGGCCAAAAATCTCAAACTGAATCAATCTGACTTCAGAACTCTCAAAATCGGCCAAAAATCTCAAACTGAATCAATCAGACTTCAAAACTCTCAAAATCGGCCAAAAATCTCAAACTGAATCAATCAGACTTCAAAACTCTCAAAATCGGCCAAAAATCTCAAACTGAATCAATCAGACTTCAAAACTCTCAAAATCGGCCAAAAATCTCAAACCCAGTCAATCAGAGTTCAAAACTCTCAAAATCGGCGAAAAATCTCAAACTGAATCAATCAGACTTCAAAACTCTCTAAATCGGCCAAAAATCTCAAACTGAATCAATCAGACTCCAAAACTCTCAAATTCGGCCAAAAATCTCAAACTGAATCAATCTGACTTCAGAACTCTCAAAATCGGCCAAAAATGTCAAACTGAATCAATCAGACTTCAAAACTCTCAAATTCGGCCAAAAATCTCAAACTGAATCAATCAGAGTTCAAAACTCTCAAAATCGGCGAAAAATCTCAAACTGAATCAATCTGACTTCAAAACTCTCAAAATCGGCCAATAATCTCAAACCCAGTCAATCAGAGTTCAAAACTCTCAAAATCGGCGAAAAATCTCAAACTGAATCAATCAGACTTCAAAACTCTCAAAATCGGCCAAAAATCTCAAACTGAATCAATCAGACTTCAAAACTCTCAAATTCGGCCAAAAATCTCAAACTGAATCAATCAGACTTCAAAACTCTCAAAATCGGCCAAAAATCTCAAACTGAATCAATCTGACTTCAAACTCTCAAATCGGCCAAAAATCTCAAACTGAATCAATCAGACTTCAAAACTCTCAAAATCGGCCAAAAATCTCAAACTGAATCAATCAGACTTCAAAACTCTCAAAATCGGCCAAAAATCTCAAACCCAGTCAATCAGAGTTCAAAACTCTCAAAATCGGCCAAAAATCTCAAACTGAATCAATCAGACTCCAAAACTCTCAAATTCGGCCAAAAATCTCAAACTGAATCAATCTGACTTCAGAACTCTCAAAATCGGCCAAAAATCTCAAACTGAATCAATCAGACTTCAAAACTCTCAAATTCGGCCAAAAATCTCAAACTGAATCAATCAGAGTTCAAACTCTCAAAATCGGCGAAAAATCTCAAACTGAATCAATCAGACTTCAAAACTCTCAAAATCGGCCAAAAATCTCAAACTGAATCAATCAGACTTCAAAACTCTCAAAATCGGCCATAAATCTCAAACTGAATCAATCAGACTTCAAAACTCTCAAAATCGGCCAAAAATCTCAAACTGAATCAATCAGACTTCAAAACTCTCAAAATCGGCCATAAATCTCAAACTGAATCAATCAGACTTCAAAACTCTCAAAATCGGCCAAAAATCTCAAACTGAATCAATCAGACTTCAAAACTCTCAAAATCGGCCAAAAATCTCAAACTGAATCAATCTGACTTCAAAACTCTCAAAATCGGCCAAAAATGTCAAACTGAATCAATCAGACTTCAAAACTCTCAAAATCGGCGAAAAATCTCAAACTGAATCAATCAGACTGTCAAAACTCTCAAAATCGGCCAAAAATCTCAAACTGAATCAATCTGACTTCAGAACTCTCAAAATCGGCCAAAAATCTCAAACTGAATCAATCAGACTTCAAAACTCTCAAATTCGGCCAAAAATCTCAAACTGAATCAATCAGAGTTCAAAACTCTCAAAATCGGCCAAAAATCTCAAACTGAATCAATCAGACTTCAAAACTCTCAAAATCGGCAAAAATCTCAAACTGAATCAATCAGACTTCAAAACTCTCAAAATCGTCCAAAAATCTCAAACTGAATCAATCTGACTTCAGAACTCTCAAAATCGGCCAAAAATCTCAAACTGAATCAATCAGACTTCAAAACTCTCAAAATCGGCCAAAAATCTCAAACTGAATCAATCAGACTTCAAAACTCTCAAAATCGGCCAAAATCTCAAACTGAATCAATCAGACTTCAAAACTCTCAAAATCGGCCAAAAATCTCAAACCCAGTCAATCAGAGTTCAAAACTCTCAAAATCGGCGAAAAATCTCAAACTGAATCAATCAGACTTCAAAACTCTCAAAATCGGCAAAAATCTCAAACTGAATCAATCAGACTCCAAAACTCTCAAATTCGGCCAAAAATCTCAAACTGAATCAATCTGACTTCAGAACTCTCAAAATCGGCCAAAAATCTCAAACTGAATCAATCAGACTTCAAAACTCTCAAAATCGGCCAAAAATCTCAAACTGAATCAATCAGACTCCAAAACTCTCAAATTCGGCCAAAAATCTCAAACTGAATCAATCTGACTTCAGAACTCTCAAAATCGGCCAAAAATCTCAAACTGAATCAATCAGACTTCAAAACTCTCAAAATCGGCCAAAAATCTCAAACTGAATCAATCAGACTCCAAAACTCTCAAATTCGGCAAAAATCTCAAACTGAATCAATCTGACTTCAGAACTCTCAAAATCGGCCAAAAATCTCAAACTGAATCAATCAGACTTCAAAACTCTCAAATTCGGCCAAAAAATCTCAAACTGAATCAATCAGACTTCAAAACTCTCAAAATCGGCCAAAAATCTCAAACTCAATCAATCAGACTTCAAAACTCTCAAAATCGGCCAAAAATCTCAAACCCAGTCAATCAGAGTTCAATACTCTCAAAATCGGCGAAAAATCTCAAACTGAATCAATCAGACTTCAAAACTCTCAAAATCGGCCAAAATCTCAAACTGAATCAATCAGACTCCAAAACTCTCAAATTCGGCCAAAAATCTCAAACTGAATCAATCTGACTTCAGAACTCTCAAATCGGCCAAAAATCTCAAACGAATCAATCAGACTTCAAAACTCTCAAAATCGGCCAAAAATCTCAAACTGAATCAATCAGACTTCAAAACTCTCAAAATCGGCCAAAAATCTCAAACTGAATCAATCAGACTTCAAAACTCTCAAAATCGGCCAAAAATCTCAAACCCAGTCAATCAGAGTTCAAAACTCTCAAAATCGGCGAAAAATCTCAAACTGAATCAATCAGACTTCAAAACTCTCAAAATCGGCCAAAAATCTCAAACTGAATCAATCAGACTCCAAAACTCTCAAATTCGGCCAAAAATCTCAAACTGAATCAATCTGACTTCAGAACTCTCAAAATCGGCCAAAAATCTCAAACTGAATCAATCAGACTTCAAAACTCTCAAATTCGGCCAAAAATCTCAAACTGAATCAATCAGAGTTCAAAACTCTCAAAATCGGCGAAAAATCTCAAACTGAATCAATCAGACTTCAAAACTCTCAAAATCGGCCAAAAATCTCAAACCCAGTCAATCAGAGTTCAAAACTCTCAAAATCGGCGAAAAATCTCAAACTGAATCAATCAGACTTCAAAACTCTCAAAATCGGCGAAAAATCTCAAACTGAATCAATCAGACTTCAAAACTCTCAAAATCGGCCAAAAATCTCAAACTGAATCAATCAGACTTCAAAACTCTCAAAATCGGCCAAAAATCTCAAACTGAATCAATCAGAGTTCAAAACTCTCAAAATCGGCGAAAAATCTCAAACTGAATCAATCAGACTTCAAAACTCTCAAAATCGGCCAAAAATCTCAAACTGAATCAATCAGACTCCAAAACTCTCAAATTCGGCCAAAAATCTCAAACTGAATCAATCTGACTTCAGAACTCTCAAAATCGGCCAAAAATCTCAAACTGAATCAATCAGACTTCAAAACTCTCAAATTCGGCCAAAAATCTCAAACTGAATCAATCAGAGTTCAAAACTCTCAAAATCGGCGAAAAATCTCAAACTGAATCAATCAGACTTCAAAACTCTCAAAATCGGCCAAAAATCTCAAACCCAGTCAATCAGAGTTCAAAACTCTCAAAATCGGCGAAAAATCTCAAACTGAATCAATCAGACTTCAAAACTCTCAAAATCGGCCAAAAATCTCAAACTGAATCAATCAGACTCCAAAACTCTCAAATTCGGCCAAAAATCTCAAACTGAATCAATCTGACTTCAGAACTCTCAAAATCGGCCAAAAATCTCAAACTCAATCAATCAGAGTTCAAAACTCTCAAAATCGGCCAGAAATCTCAAACTGAATCAATCTGACTTCAGAACTCTCAAAATCGGCCAAAAATGTCAAACTGAATCAATCAGACTTCAAAACTCTCAAAATCGGCCAAAAATCTCAAACTGAATCAATCAGACTTCAGAACTCTCAAAATCGGCCAAAAATCTCAAACTGAATCAATCAGACTTCAAAACTCTCAAAATCGGCCAAAAATCTCAAACTGAATCAATCAGAGTTCAAAACTCTCAAAATCGGCGAAAAATCTCAAACTGAATCAATCAGACTTCAAAACTCTCAAAATCGGCCAATAATCTCAAACCCAGTCAATCAGAGTTCAAAACTCTCAAAATCGGCGAAAAATCTCAAACTGAATCAATCAGACTTCAAAACTCTCAAAATCGGCCAAAAATCTCAAACTGAATCAATCAGACTTAAAAACTCTCAAATCGGCCAAAAATCTCAAACTCAATCAATCAGACTTCAAAACTCTCAAAATCGGCCAAAAATCTCAAACCCAGTCAATCAGAGTTCAAAACTCTCAAAATCGGCGAAAAATCTCAAACTGAATCAATCAGACTTCAAAACTCTCAAAATCGGCCAAAAATCTCAAACCCAGTCAATCAGAGTTCAAAACTCTCAAAATCGGCGAAAAATCTCAAACTGAATCAATCAGACTTCAAAACTCTCAAAATCGGCCAAAAATCTCAAACTGAATCAATCAGACTCCAAAACTCTCAAATTCGGCCAAAAATCTCAAACTGAATCAATCTGACTTCAGAACTCTCAAAATCGGCCAAAAATCTCAAACTCAATCAATCAGAGTTCAAAACTCTCAAAATCGGCCAGAAATCTCAAACTGAATCAATCAGACTTCAAAACTCTCAAAATCGGCCAAAAATCTCAAACTGAATCAATCAGACTCCAAAACTCTCAAATTCGGCCAAAAATCTCAAACAGAATCAATCTGACTTCAGAACTCTCAAAATCGGCCAAAATCTCAAACTGAATCAATCAGACTTCAAAACTCTCAAAATCGGCAAAAATCTCAACTGAATCAATCAGAGTTCAAAACTCTCAAAATCGGCGAAAAATCTCAAACTGAATCAATCAGACTTCAAAACTCTCAAAATCGGCCAAAAATCTCAAACTGAATCAATCAGACTCCAAAACTCTCAAATTCGGCCAAAAATCTCAAACTGAATCAATCTGACTTCAGAACTCTCAAAATCGGCCAAAATCTCAAACTGAATCAATCAGACTTCAAAACTCTCAAATTCGGCCAAAAATCTCAAACTGAATCAATCAGACTTCAAAACTCTCAAAATCGCCCAAAAATCTCAAACTCAATCAATCAGACTTCAAAACTCTCAAAGTCGTCCAAAAATCTCAAACTGAATCAATCTGACTTCAGAACTCTCAAAATCGGCCAAAAATCTCAAACTGAATCAATCAGACTTCAAAACTCTCAAAATCGGCCAAAAATCTCAAACTGAATCAATCAGACTTCAAAACTCTCAAAATCGGCCAAAAATCTCAAACTGAATCAATCAGACTTCAAAACTCTCAAAATCGGCCAAAAATCTCAACCCAGTCAATCAGAGTTCAAAACTCTCAAAATCGGCGAAAAATCTCAAACTGAATCAATCAGACTTCAAAACTCTCAAAATCGGCCAAAAATCTCAAACTGAATCAATCAGACTCCAAAACTCTCAAATTCGGCCAAAAATCTCAAACTGAATCAATCTGACTTCAGAACTCTCAAATCGGCCAAAAATCTCAAACTGAATCAATCAGACTTCAAAACTCTCAAATTCGGCCAAAAATCTCAAACTGAATCAATCAGAGTTCAAAACTCTCAAAATCGGCGAAAAATCTCAACTGAATCAATCAGACTTCAAAACTCTCAAAATCGGCCAATAATCTCAAACCCAGTCAATCAGAGTTCAAAACTCTCAAAATCGGCGAAAAATCTCAAACTGAATCAATCAGACTTCAAAACTCTCAAAATCGGCCAAAAATCTCAAACTCAATCATCAGAGTTCAAAACTCTCAAAATCGGCCAGAAATCTCAAACTGAATCAATCAGACTTCAAAACGCTCAAAATCGGCCAAAATCTCAAACTGAATCAATCAGACTTCAAAACTCACAAATTCGGTCAAAAATCTCAAACTGAATCAATCAGACTTCAAAACTCTCAAAATCGGCCAAAAATCTCAAACTGAATCAATCTGACTTCAAGACTCTCAAAATCGGCCAAAAATCTCAAACTGAATCAATCAGACTTCAAAACTCTCAAAATCGGCCAAAAATCTCAAACTGAATCAATCAGACTTCAAAACTCTCAAAATCGGCCAAAAATCTCAAACCCAGTCAATCAGAGTTCAAAACTCTCAAATCGGCGAAAAATCTCAAACTGAATCAATCAGACTTCAAAACTCTCAAAATCGGCCAAAAATCTCAAACTGAATCAATCAGACTCCAAAACTCTCAAATTCGGCCAAAAATCTCAAACTGAATCAATCTGACTTCAGAACTCTCAAAATCGGCCAAAAATCTCAAACTGAATCAATCAGACTTCAAAACTCTCAAATTCGGCCAAAAATCTCAAACTGAATCAATCAGAGTTCAAAACTCTCAAAATCGGCGAAAAATCTCAAACTGAATCAATCAGACTTCAAAACTCTCAAAATCGGCCAAAAATCTCAAACTGAATCAATCAGACTTCAAAACTCTCAAAATCGGCCATAAATCTCAAACTGAATCAATCAGACTTCAAAACTCTCAAAATCGGCCAAAAATCTCAAACTGAATCAATCAGACTTCAAAACTCTCAAAATCGGCCAAAAATCTCAAACTGAATCAATCAGACTTCAAAACTCTCAAAATCGGCCAAAAATCTCAAACTGAATCAATCTGACTTCAAAACTCTCAAAATCGGCCAAAAATGTCAAACTGAATCAATCAGACTTCAAAACTCTCAAAATCGGCCAAAAATCTCAAACTCAATCAATCAGACTTCAAAACTCTCAAAGTCGTCCAAAAATCTCAAACTGAATCAATCTGACTTCAGAACTCTCAAAATCGGCCAAAAATCTCAAACTGAATCAATCAGACTTCAAAACTCTCAAAATCGGCCAAAAATCTCAAACCCAGTCAATCAGAGTTGAAAACTCTCAAAATCGGCCAAAAATCTCAAACTCAATCAATCAGACTTCAAAACTCTCAAAATCGGCCAAAAATCTCAAACTCAATCAATCAGACTTCAAAACTCTCAAAATCGGCCAAAAATCTCAAACTGAATCAATCAGACTTCAAAACTCTCAAAATCGGCCAAAAATCTCAAACTGAATCAATCTGACTTCAAAACTCTCAAAATCGGCCAAAAATGTCAAACTGAATCAATCAGACTTCAAAACTCTCAAAATCGGCCAAAAATCTCAAACTGAATCAATCAGAGTTCAAAACTCTCAAAATCGGCGAAAAATCTCAAACTGAATCAATCAGACTTCAAAACTCTCAAAATCGCCAAAAATCTCAAACTGAATCAATCAGACTTCAAAACTCTCAAAATCGGCCATAAATCTCAAACTGAATCAATCAGACTTCAAAACTCTCAAAATCGGCCAAAAATCTCAAACTGAATCAATCAGACTTCAAAACTCTCAAAATCGGCCAAAAATCTCAAACTGAATCAATCAGACTTCAAAACTCTCAAAATCGGCCAAAAATCTCAAACTGAATCAATCTGACTTCAAAACTCTCAAAATCGGCCAAAAATGTCAAACTGAATCAATCAGACTTCAAAACTCTCAAAATCGGCCAAAAATCTCAAACTCAATCAATCAGACTTCAAAACTCTCAAAGTCGTCCAAAAATCTCAAACTGAATCAATCTGACTTCAGAACTCTCAAAATCGGCCAAAAATCTCAAACTGAATCAATCAGACTTCAAAACTCTCAAAATCGGCCAAAAATCTCAAACCCAGTCAATCAGAGTTGAAAACTCTCAAAATCGGCCAAAAATCTCAAACTCAATCAATCAGACTTCAAAACTCTCAAAATCGGCCAAAAATCTCAAACTCAATCAATCAGACTTCAAAACTCTCAAAATCGGCCAAAAATCTCAAACTGAATCAATCAGACTTCAAAACTCTCAAAATCGGCCAAAAATCTCAAACTGAATCAATCTGACTTCAAAACTCTCAAAATCGGCCAAAAATGTCAAACTGAATCAATCAGACTTCAAAACTCTCAAAATCGGCCAAAAATCTCAAACTCAATCAATCAGACTTCAAAACTCTCAAAGTCGTCCAAAAATCTCAAACTGAATCAATCTGACTTCAGAACTCTCAAAATCGGCCAAAAATCTCAAACTGAATCAATCAGACTTCAAAACTCTCAAAATCGGCCAAAAATCTCAAACCCAGTCAATCAGAGTTGAAAACTCTCAAAATCGGCCAAAAATCTCAAACTCAATCAATCAGACTTCAAAACTCTCAAAATCGGCAAAAATCTCAAACTCAATCAATCAGACTTCAAAACTCTCAAAATCGGCCAAAAATCTCAAACTCAATCAATCAGACTTCAAAACTCTCAAAATCGGCCAAAAATCTCAAACTGAATCAATCAGACTTCAAAACTCTCAAATCGGCCAAAAATCTCAAACTGAATCAATCAGACTTCAAAACTCTCAAATTCGGCCAAAAATCTCAAACTGAATCAATCAGAGTTCAAAACTCTCAAAATCGGCGAAAAATCTCAAACTGAATCAATCAGACTTCAAAACTCTCAAAATCGGCCAAAAATCTCAAACTGAATCAATCAGACTTCAAAACTCTCAAATCGGCCATAAAATCTCAAACTGAATCAATCAGACTTCAAAACTCTCAAAATCGGCCAAAAATCTCAAACTGAATCAATCAGACTTCAAAACTCTCAAAATCGGCCAAAAATCTCAAACTGAATCAATCAGACTTCAAAACTCTCAAAATCGGCCAAAAATCTCAAACTGAATCAATCTGACTTCAAAACTCTCAAAATCGGCCAAAAATGTCAAACTGAATCAATCAGACTTCAAAACTCTCAAATCGGCAAAAATCTCAAACTCAATCAATCAGACTTCAAAACTCTCAAAGTCGTCCAAAAATCTCAAACTGAATCAATCTGACTTCAGAACTCTCAAAATCGGCAAAAATCTCAAACTGAATCAATCAGACTTCAAAACTCTCAAAATCGGCCAAAAATCTCAAACCCAGTCAATCAGAGTTGAAAACTCTCAAAATCGGCCAAAAATCTCAAACTCAATCAATCAGACTTCAAAACTCTCAAAATCGGCCAAAAATCTCAAACTCAATCAATCAGACTTCAAAACTCTCAAAATCGGCCAAAAATCTCAAACTGAATCAATCAGACTTCAAAACTCTCAAAATCGGCCAAAAATCTCAAACTGAATCAATCAGACTTCAAAACTCTCAAAATCGGCCAAAATCTCAAACTGAATCAATCAGACTTCAAAACTCTCAAAATCGGCCAAAAATCTCAAACTGAATCAATCAGACTCCAAAACTCTCAAATTCGGCCAAAAATCTCAAACTGAATCAATCTGACTTCAGAACTCTCAAAATCGGCCAAAAATCTCAAACTGAATCAATCAGACTTCAAAACTCTCAAATTCGGCCAAAAATCTCAAACTGAATCAATCAGAGTTCAAAACTCTCAAATCGGCGAAAAATCTCAAACTGAATCAATCAGACTTCAAAACTCTCAAAATCGGCCAAAAATCTCAAACTGAATCAATCAGACTTCAAAACTCTCAAAATCGGCCAAAAATCTCAAACTGAATCAATCAGACTTCAAAACTCTCAAAATCGGCCAAAAATCTCAAACCCAGTCAATCAGAGTTCAAAACTCTCAAAATCGGCGAAAAATCTCAAACTGAATCAATCAGACTTCAAAACTCTCAAATTGGCGAAAAATCTCAAACTGAATCAATCAGACTTCAAAACTCTCAAAATCGGCCAAAAATCTCAAACTCAATCAATCAGAGTTCAAAACTCTCAAAATCGGCCAGAAATCTCAAACTGAATCAATCAGACTTCAAAACTCTCAAAATCGGCCAAAAATCTCAAACTGAATCAATCTGACTTCAAAACTCTCAAATCGGCCAAAAATGTCAAACTGAATCAATCAGACTTCAAAACTCTCAAATCGGCCAAAAATCTCAAACTCAATCAATCAGAATTCAAAACTCTCAAAGTCGTCCAAAAATCTCAAACTGAATCAATCTGACTTCAGAACTCTCAAAATCGGCCAAAAATCTCAAACTGAATCAATCAGACTTCAAAACTCTCAAAATCGGCCAAAAATCTCAAACTGAATCAATCAGACTTCAAAACTCTCAAAATCGGCCAAAAATCTCAAACTGAATCAATCAGACTTCAAAACTCTCAAAATCGGCCAAAAATCTCAAACCCAGTCAATCAGAGTTCAAAACTCTCAAAATCGGCGAAAAATCTCAAACTGAATCAATCAGACTTCAAAACTCTCAAAATCGGCCAAAAATCTCAAACTGAATCAATCAGACTCCAAAACTCTCAAATTCGGCCAAAAATCTCAAACTGAATCAATCTGACTTCAGAACTCTCAAAATCGGCCAAAAATCTCAAACTGAATCAATCAGACTTCAAAACTCTCAAATTCGGCCAAAAATCTCAAACTGAATCAATCAGAGTTCAAAACTCTCAAAATCGGCGAAAAATCTCAAACTGAATCAATCAGACTTCAAAACTCTCAAAATCGGCCAATAATCTCAAACCAGTCAATCAGAGTTCAAAACTCTCAAAATCGGCGAAAAATCTCAAACTGAATCAATCAGACTTCAAAACTCTCAAAATCGGCCAAAAATCTCAAACTCAATCAATCAGAGTTCAAAACTCTCAAAATCGGCCAGAAATCTCAAACTGAATCAATCAGACTTCAAAACTCTCAAAATCGGCCAAAAATCTCAAACTGAATCAATCAGACTTCAAAACTCTCAAAAATCGGCCAAAAATCTCAAACTGAATCAATCTGACTTCAAAACTCTCAAAATCGGCCAAAATCTCAAACTGAATCAATCAGACTTCAAAACTCTCAAAATCGGCCAAAAATCTCAAACTGAATCAATCAGACTTCAAAACTCTCAAAATCTGCCAAAAATCTCAAACCCAGTCAATCAGAGTTCAAAACTCTCAAAATCGGCGAAAAATCTCAAACTGAATCAATCAGACTTCAAACTCTCAAAATCGGCCAAAAATCTCAAACTGAATCAATCAGACTCCAAAACTCTCAAATTCGGCCAAAAATCTCAACTGAATCAATCTGACTTCAGAACTCTCAAAATCGGCCAAAAATCTCAAACTGAATCAATCAGACTTCAAAACTCTCAAATTCGGCCAAAAATCTCAAACTGAATCAATCAGAGTTCAAAACTCTCAAAATCGGCGAAAAATCTCAAACTGAATCAATCAGACTTCAAAACTCTCAAAATCGGCCAAAATCTCAAACACAGTCAATCAGAGTTCAAAACTCTCAAAATCGGCCAAAAATCTCAAACTCAATCAATCAGACTTCAAAACTCTCAAAATCGGCCAAAAATCTCAAACTGAATCAATCAGACTTCAAAACTCTCAAAATCGGCAAAAATCTCAAACACAGTCAATCAGAGTTCAAAACTCTCAAAATCGGCGAAAAATCTCAAACTGAATCAATCAGACTTCAAAACTCTCAAATCGGCCAAAAATCTCAAACTGAATCAATCAGACTCCAAAACTCTCAAATTCGGCCAAAAATCTCAAACTGAATCAATCTGACTTCAGAACTCTCAAATCGGCCAAAAATCTCAAACTGAATCAATCAGACTTCAAAACTCTCAGATTCGGCCAAAAATCTCAAACTGAATCAATCAGAGTTCAAAACTCTCAAAATCGGCGAAAAATCTCAAACTGAATCAATCAGACTTCAAAACTCTCAAAATCGGCCAAAATCTCAAACTGAATCAATCAGACTTCAAAACTCTCAAAATCGGCCAAAAATCTCAAACTGAATCAATCTGACTTCAAAACTATCAAAATCGGCCCAAAAATCTCAAACTGAATCAATCAGACTTCAAAACTCTCAAAATCGGCCAAAAATCTCAAACTGAATCAATCAGACTTCAAAACTCTCAAAATCGGCCAAAAATCTCAAACCCAGTCAATCAGAGTTCAAAACTCTCAAAATCGGCGAAAAATCTCAAACTGAATCAATCAGACTTCAAAACTCTCAAAATCGGCCAAAAATCTCAAACTGAATCAATCAGACTCCAAAACTCTCAAATTCGGCCAAAAATCTCAAACTGAATCAATCTGACTTCAGAACTCTCAAAATCGGCCAAAAATCTCAAACTGAATCAATCAGACTTCAAAACTCTCAAATTCGGCCAAAAATCTCAAACTGAATCAATCAGAGTTCAAAACTCTCAAAATCGGCGAAAAATCTCAAACTGAATCAATCAGACTTCAAAACTCTCAAAATCGGCCAAAAATCTCAAACTGAATCAATCAGACTTCAAAACTCTCAAATCGGCCATAAATCTCAAACTGAATCAATCAGACTTCAAAACTCTCAAAATCGGCCAAAAATCTCAAACTGAATCAATCAGACTTCAAAACTCTCAAAATCGGCCAAAAATCTCAAACTGAATCAATCAGACTTCAAAACTCTCAAAATCGGCCAAAAATCTCAAACTGAATCAATCTGACTTCAAAACTCTCAAAATCGGCCAAAAATGTCAAACTGAATCAATCAGACTTCAAAACTCTCAAAATCGGCCAAAAATCTCAAACTCAATCAATCAGACTTCAAAACTCTCAAAGTCGTCCAAAAATCTCAAACTGAATCAATCTGACTTCAGAACTCTCAAAATCGGCCAAAAATCTCAAACTGAATCAATCAGACTTCAAAACTCTCAAAATCGGCCAAAAATCTCAAACCCAGTCAATCAGAGATGAAAACTCTCAAAATCGGCCAAAAATCTCAAACTCAATCAATCAGACTTCAAAACTCTCAAAATCGGCCAAAAATCTCAAACTCAATCAATCAGACTTCAAAACTCTCAAAATCGGCCAAAAATCTCAAACTGAATCAATCAGACTTCAAAACTCTCAAAATCGGCCAAAAATCTCAAACTGAATCAATCAGACTTCAAAACTCTCAAAATCGGCCAAAAATCTCAAACTGAATCAATCAGACTTCAAAACTCTCAAAATCGGCCAAAAATCTCAAACTGAATCAATCAGACTCCAAAACTCTCAAAATCGGCCAAAAATCTCAAACTGAATCAATCAGACTTCAAAACTCTCAAATTCGGCCAAAAATCTCAAACTGAATCAATCAGAGTTCAAAACTCTCAAAATCGGCGAAAAATCTCAAACTGAATCAATCAGACTTCAAAACTCTCAAAATCGGCCAAAAATCTCAAACTGAATCAATCAGACTTCAAAACTCTCAAAATCGGCCAATAATCTCAAACCCAGTCAATCAGAGTTCAAAACTCTCAAAATCGGCGAAAAATCTCAAACTGAATCAATCAGACTTCAAAACTCTCAAAATCGGCCAAAAATCTCAAACTCAATCAATCAGAGTTCAAAACTCTCAAAATCGGCCAGAAATCTCAAACTGAATCAATCAGACTTCAAAACTCTCAAAATCGGCCAAAAATCTCAAACTGAATCAATCAGACTTCAAAACTCACAAATTCGGCCAAAAATCTCAAACTGAATCAATCAGACTTCAAAACTCTCAAAATCGGCCAAAAATCTCAAACTGAATCAATCTGACTTCAAAACTCTCAAAATCGGCCAAAAATCTCAAACTGAATCAATCAGACTTCAAAACTCTCAAAATCGGCCAAAAATCTCAAACCCAGTCAATCAGAGTTCAAAACTCTCAAAATCGGCGAAAAATCTCAAACTGAATCAATCAGACTTCAAAACTCTCAAAATCGGCCAAAAATCTCAAACTGAATCAATCAGACTCCAAAACTCTCAAATTCGGCCAAAAATCTCAAACTGAATCAATCTGACTTCAGAACTCTCAAAATCGGCCAAAAATCTCAAACTGAATCAATCAGACTTCAAAGCTCTCAAATTCGGCCAAAAATCTCAAACTGAATCAATCAGAGTTCAAAACTCTCAAAATCGGCGAAAAATCTCAAACTGAATCAATCAGACTTCAAAACTCTCAAAATCGGCCAAAAATCTCAAACTGAATCAATCAGACTTCAAAACTCTCAAAATCGGCCATAAATCTCAAACTGAATCAATCAGACTTCAAAACTCTCAAAATCGGCCAAAAATCTCAAACTGAATCAATCAGACTTCAAAACTCTCAAAATCGGCCAAAAATCTCAAACTGAATCAATCAGACTTCAAAACTCTCAAAATCGGCCAAAAATCTCAAACTGAATCAATCTGACTTCAAAACTCTCAAAATCGGCCAAAAATGTCAAACTGAATCAATCAGACTTCAAAACTCTCAAAATCGGCCAAAAATCTCAAACTCAATCAATCAGACTTCAAAACTCTCAAAGTCGTCCAAAAATCTCAAACTGAATCAATCTGACTTCAGAACTCTCAAAATCGGCCAAAAATCTCAAACTGAATCAATCAGACTTCAAAACTCTCAAAATCGGCCAAAAATCTCAAACTGAATCAATCAGACTTCAAAACTCTCAAAATCGGCCAAAAATCTCAAACCCAGTCAATCAGAGTTCAAAACTCTCAAAATCGGCCAAAAATCTCAAACTGAATCAATCAGACTTCAAAACTCTCAAAATCGGCCAAAAATCTCAAACTCAATCAATCAGACTTCAAAACTCTCAAAGTCGTCCAAAAATCTCAAACTGAATCAATCTGACTTCAGAACTCTCAAAATCGGCCAAAAATCTCAAACTGAATCAATCAGACTTCAAAACTCTCAAAATCGGCCAAAAATCTCAAACTGAATCAATCAGACTTCAAAACTCTCAAAATCGGCCAAAAATCTCAAACCCAGTCAATCAGAGTTCAAAACTCTCAAAATCGGCCAAAAATCTCAAACTGAATCAATCAGACTTCAAAACTCTCAAAATCGGCCAAAAATCTCAAACTGAATCAATCAGAGTTCAAAACTCTCAAATTCGGCGAAAAATCTCAAACTGAATCAATCAGACTTCAAAACTCTCAAAATCGGCCAAAAATCTCAAACTGAATCAATCAGACTCCAAAACTCTCAAAATCGGCCAAAAATCTCAAACTGAATCAATCAGACTTCAAAACTCTCAAATTCGGCCAAAAATCTCAAACTGAATCAATCAGAGTTCAAAACTCTCAAAATCGGCGAAAAATCTCAAACTGAATCAATCAGACTTCAAAACTCTCAAAATCGGCCAAAAATCTCAAACTGAATCAATCAGACTTCAAAACTCTCAAAATCGGCCAATAATCTCAAACCCAGTCAATCAGAGTTCAAAACTCTCAAAATCGGCGAAAAATCTCAAACTGAATCAATCAGACTTCAAAACTCTCAAAATCGGCCAAAAATCTCAAACTCAATCAATCAGAGTTCAAAACTCTCAAAATCGGCCAGAAATCTCAAACTGAATCAATCAGACTTCAAAACTCTCAAAATCGGCCAAAAATCTCAAACTGAATCAATCAGACTTCAAAACTCACAAATTCGGCCAAAAATCTCAAACTGAATCAATCAGACTTCAAAACTCTCAAAATCGGCCAAAAATCTCAAACTGAATCAATCTGACTTCAAAACTCTCAAAATCGGCCAAAAATCTCAAACTGAATCAATCAGACTTCAAAACTCTCAAAATCGGCCAAAATCTCAAACCCAGTCAATCAGAGTTCAAAACTCTCAAAATCGGCGAAAAATCTCAAACTGAATCAATCAGACTTCAAAACTCTCAAAATCGGCCAAAAATCTCAAACTGAATCAATCAGACTCCAAAACTCTCAAATTCGGCCAAAAATCTCAAACTGAATCAATCTGACTTCAGAACTCTCAAAATCGGCCAAAAATCTCAAACTGAATCAATCAGACTTCAAAGCTCTCAAATTCGGCCAAAAATCTCAAACTGAATCAATCAGAGTTCAAAACTCTCAAAATCGGCGAAAAATCTCAAACTGAATCAATCAGACTTCAAAACTCTCAAAATCGGCCAAAAATCTCAAACTGAATCAATCAGACTTCAAAACTCTCAAAATCGGCCATAAATCTCAAACTGAATCAATCAGACTTCAAAACTCTCAAAATCGGCCAAAAATCTCAAACTGAATCAATCAGACTTCAAAACTCTCAAAATCGGCCAAAAATCTCAAACTGAATCAATCAGACTTCAAAACTCTCAAAATCGGCCAAAAATCTCAAACTGAATCAATCTGACTTCAAAACTCTCAAAATCGGCCAAAAATGTCAAACTGAATCAATCAGACTTCAAAACTCTCAAAATCGGCCAAAAATCTCAAACTCAATCAATCAGACTTCAAAACTCTCAAAGTCGTCCAAAAATCTCAAACTGAATCAATCTGACTTCAGAACTCTCAAAATCGGCCAAAAATCTCAAACTGAATCAATCAGACTTCAAAACTCTCAAAATCGGCCAAAAATCTCAAACTGAATCAATCAGACTTCAAAACTCTCAAAATCGGCCAAAAATCTCAAACCCAGTCAATCAGAGTTCAAAACTCTCAAAATCGGCCAAAAATCTCAAACTGAATCAATCAGACTTCAAAACTCTCAAAATCGGCCAAAAATCTCAAACCCAGTCAATCAGAGTTCAAAACTCTCAAAATCGGCGAAAAATCTCAAACTGAATCAATCAGACTTCAAAACTCTCAAAATCGGCCAAGAATCTCAAACTGAATCAATCAGACTCCAAAACTCTCAAATTCGGCCAAAAATCTCAAACTGAATCAATCTGACTTCAAAACTCTCAAAGTCGTCCAAAAATCTCAAACTGAATCAATCTGACTTCAGAACTCTCAAAATCGGCCAAAAATCTCAAACTGAATCAATCAGAGTTCAAAACTCTCAAAATCGGCGAAAAATCTCAAACTGAATCAATCAGACTTCAAAACTCTCAAAATCGGCCAAAAATCTCAAACTGAATCAATCAGACTTCAAAACTCTCAAAATCGGCCATAAATCTCAAACTGAATCAATCAGACTTCAAAACTCTCAAAATCGGCCAAAAATCTCAAACTGAATCAATCAGACTTCAAAACTCTCAAAATCGGCCAAAAATCTCAAACTGAATCAATCAGACTTCAAAACTCTCAAAATCGGCCAAAAATCTCAAACTGAATCAATCTGACTTCAAAACTCTCAAAATCGGCCAAAAATGTCAAACTGAATCAATCAGACTTCAAAACTCTCAAAATCGGCCAAAAATCTCAAACTCAATCAATCAGACTTCAAATCTCTCAAAGTCGTCCAAAAATCTCAAACTGAATCAATCTGACTTCAGAACTCTCAAAATCGGCCAAAAATCTCAAACTGAATCAATCAGACTTCAAAACTCTCAAAATCGGCCAATAATCTCAAACCCAGTCAATCAGAGTTCAAAACTCTCAAAATCGGCGAAAAATCTCAAACTGAATCAATCAGACTTCAAAACTCTCAAAATCGGCCAAAAATCTCAAACTCAATCAATCAGAGTTCAAAACTCTCAAAATCGGCCAGAAATCTCAAACTGAATCAATCAGACTTCAAAACTCTCAAAATCGGCCAAAAATCTCAAACTGAATCAATCAGACTTCAAAACTCACAAATTCGGCCAAAAATCTCAAACTGAATCAATCAGACTTCAAAACTCTCAAAATCGGCCAAAAATCTCAAACTGAATCAATCTGACTTCAAAACTCTCAAAATCGGCCAAAAATCTCAAACTGAATCAATCAGACTTCAAAACTCTCAAAATCGGCCAAAAATCTCAAACTGAATCAATCAGACTTCAAAACTCTCAAAATCGGCCAAAAATCTCAAACCCAGTCAATCAGAGTTCAAAACTCTCAAAATCGGCGAAAAATCTCAAACTGAATCAATCAGACTTCAAAACTCTCAAAATCGGCCAAAAATCTCAAACTGAATCAATCAGACTCCAAAACTCTCAAATTCGGCCAAAAATCTCAAACTGAATCAATCAGACTCCAAAACTCTCAAATTCGGCCAAAAATCTCAAACTGAATCAATCAGAGTCCAAAACTCTCAAAATCGGCCAAAAATCTCAAACTGAATCAATCAGACTTCAAAACTCTCAAATTCGGCCAAAAATCTCAAACTGAATCAATCAGAGTTCAAAACTCTCAAAATCGGCGAAAAATCTCAAACTGAATCAATCAGACTTCAAAACTCTCAAAATCGGCCAAAAATCTCAAACCCAGTCAATCAGAGTTCAAAACTCTCAAAATCGGCGAAAAATCTCAAACTGAATCAATCAGACTTCAAAACTCTCAAAATCGGCCACAAATCTCAAACTGAATCAATCAGACTCCAAAACTCTCAAATTCGGCCAAAAATCTCAAACTGAATCAATCTGACTTCAGAACTCTCAAAATCGGCCAAAAATCTCAAACTGAATCAATCAGACTTCAAAACTCTCAAATTCGGCCAAAAATCTCAAACTGAATCAATCAGAGTTCAAAACTCTCAAAATCGGCGACAAATCTCAAACTGAATCAATCAGACTTCAAAACTCTCAAAATCGGCCAAAAATCTCAAACTGAATCAATCTGACTCAAAACTCTCAAATCGGCCAAAAATCTCAAACTCAATCAATCAGACTTCAAAACTCTCAAAATCGGCCAAAAATCTCAAACGGAATCAATCAGACTTCAAAACTCTCAAAATCGGCCAAAAATATCAAACTGAATCAATCTGACTTCAGAACTCTCAAAATCGGCCAAAAATGTCAAACTGAATCAATCAGACATCAAAACTCTCAAAATCGGCCAAAAATCTCAAACTCAATCAATCAGACTTCAAAACTCTCAAAATCGGCCAAAAATATCAAACTGAATCAATCTGACTTCAGAACTCTCAAAATCGGCCAAAAATCTCAAACTGAATCAATCAGACTTCAAAACTCTCAAATCGGCCAAAAATCTCAACTGAATCAATCTGACTTCAAAACTCTCAAAATCGGCCAAAAATCTCAAACTGAATCAATCAGACTTCAAAAACTCTCAAAATCGCCAAAAATCTCAAACTGAATCAATCTGACTTCAAAACTCTCAAAATCGGCCAGAAATCTCAAACTGAATCAATCAGACTTCAAAATTCTCAAAATCGGCCAAAAATCTCAAACTCAATCAATCAGACTTCAAATCTCTCAAAATCGGCCAAAAATCTCAAACTGAATCAATCTGACTTCAAAACTCTCAAAATCGGCCAAAAATCTCAAACTGAATCAATCAGACTTCAAAACTCTCAAAATCGGCCAAAAATCTCAAACTGAATCAATCTGACTACAAAACTCTCAAAATCGGCCAAAAATCTCAAACTCAATCAATCAGACTTCAAAACTCTCAAATCGGCCAAAAATATCAAACTGAATCAATCTGACTTCAGAACTCTCAAAATCGGCCAAAAATCTCAACTGAATCAATCAGACTTCAAAACTCTCAAAGTCGTCCAAAAATCTCAAACCCAGTCAATCAGACTTCAAAACTCTCAAAATCGGCCAAAAATCTCAAACTGAATCAATCAGACTTCAAAACTCTCAAAATCGGCCATAAATCTCAAACTCAATCAATCAGACTTCAAACTCTCAAAATCGGCCAAAAATCTCAAACTGAATCAATCAGACTTCAAAACTCTCAAAATCGGCGAAAAATCTCAAACTTAATCAATCAGACTTCAAAACTCTCAAAATCGGCCAAAAATCTCAAACTGAATCAATCTGACTTCAAAACTCTCAAAATCGGCCAAAAATCTCAAACTGAATCAATCAGACTTCAAAACTCTCAAAATCGGCCAAAAATCTCAAACTGAATCAATCAGACTTCAAAACTCTCAAAATCGGCCAAAAATCTCAAACCCAGTCAATCAGAGTTCAAACTCTCAAAATCGGCGAAAAATCTCAAACTGAATCAATCGGACTTCAAAAGTCTCAAAATCGGCCAAAATCTCAAACTGAATCAATCAGACTCAAAACTCTCAAATTCGGCCAAAAATCTCAAACTGAATCAATCAGACTCCAAAACTCTCAAATTCGGCCAAAAATCTCAAACTGAATCAATCAGAGTTCAAAACTCTCAAAATCGGCGAAAAATCTCAAACTGAATCAATCAGACTTCAGAACTCTCAAAATCGGCCAAAAATCTCAAACTGAATCAATCAGACT
This sequence comes from Heterodontus francisci, assembly GCF_036365525.1. Taxonomy (NCBI): domain Eukaryota; kingdom Metazoa; phylum Chordata; class Chondrichthyes; order Heterodontiformes; family Heterodontidae; genus Heterodontus; species Heterodontus francisci. The sequence goes on from NW_027140728.1 coordinate 22,015, forward strand.
TCAAAACTCTCAAAATCGGCCAAAAATCTCAAACTGAATCAATCAGACTTCAAAACTCTCAAAATCGGCCAAAAATCTCAAACTGAATCAATCAGACTTCAAAACTCTCAAAATCGGCCAAAAATCTCAAACCCAGTCAATCAGAGTTCAAAACTCTCAAAATCGGCGAAAAATCTCAAACTGAATCAATCAGACTTCAAAACTCTCAAAATCGGCCAAAAATCTCAAACTGAATCAATCAGACTCCAAAACTCTCAAATTCGGCCAAAAATCTCAAACTGAATCAATCAGACTTCAAAACTCTCAAATTCGGCCAAAAATCTCAAACTGAATCAATCAGAGTTCAAAACTCTCAAAATCGGCGACAAATCTCAAACTGAATCAATCAGACTTCAAAACTCTCAAAATCGGCCAAAAATCTCAAACTGAATCAATCTGACTTCAAAACTCTCAAAATCGGCCAAAAATCTCAAACTCAATCAATCAGACTTCAAAACTCTCAAAATCGGCCAAAAATCTCAAACGGAATCAATCAGACTTCAAAACTCTCAAAATCGGCCAAAAATATCAAACTGAATCAATCTGACTTCAGAACTCTCAAAATCGGCCAAAAATCTCAAACTGAATCAATCAGACATCAAAACTCTCAAAATCGGCCAAAAATCTCAAACTCAATCAATCAGACTTCAAAACTCTCAAAATCGGCCAAAAATATCAAACTGAATCAATCTGACTTCAGAACTCTCAAAATCGGCCAAAAATCTCAAACTGAATCAATCAGACTTCAAAACTCTCAAAATCGGCCAAAAATCTCAAACTGAATCAATCTGACTTCAAAACTCTCAAAATCGGCCAAAAATCTCAAACTGAATCAATCAGACTTCAAAACTCTCAAAATCGGCCAAAAATCTCAAACTGAATCAATCTGACTTCAAAACTCTCAAAATCGGCCAGAAATCTCAAACTGAATCAATCAGACTTCAAAACTCTCAAAATCGGCCAAAAATCTCAAACTCAATCAATCAGACTTCAAATCTCTCAAAATCGGCCAAAAATCTCAAACTGAATCAATCTGACTTCAAAACTCTCAAAATCGGCCAAAAATCTCAAACTGAATCAATCAGACTTCAAAACTCTCCAAATCGGCCAAAAATCTCAAACTGAATCAATCTGACTTCAAAACTCTCAAAATCGGCCAAAAATCTCAAACTCAATCAATCAGACTTCAAAACTCTCAAAATCGGCCAAAAATATCAAACTGAATCAATCTGACTTCAGAACTCTCAAAATCGGCCAAAAATCTCAAACTGAATCAATCAGACTTCAAAACTCTCAAAATCGGCGAAAAATCTCAAACTGAATCGATCAGACTTCAAAACTCTCAAAATCGGCCAAAAATCTCAAACTGAATCAATCTGACTTCAAAACTCTCAAAATCGGCCAAAAATCTCAAACTGAATCAATCAGACTTCAAAACTCTCAAAATCGGCCAAAAATCTCAAACTGAATCAATCAGACTTCAAAACTCTCAAAATCGGCCAAAAATCTCAAACCCAGTCAATCAGAGTTCAAAACTCTCAAAATCGGCGAAAAATCTCAAACTGAATCAATCGGACTTCAAAAGTCTCAAAATCGGCCAAAAATCTCAAACTGAATCAATCAGACTTCAAAACTCTCAAAATCGGCCAAAAATCTCAAACTGAATCAATCAGACTTCAAAACTCTCAAAATCGGCCAAAAATCTCAAACTGAATCAATCAGACTTCAAAACTCTCAAAATCGGCCAAAAATCTCAAACCCAGTCAATCAGAGTTCAAAACTCTCAAAATCGGCGAAAAATCTCAAACTGAATCAATCAGACTTCAAAACTCTCAAAATCGGCCAAAAATCTCAAACTGAATCAATCAGACTCCAAAACTCTCAAATTCGGCCAAAAATCTCAAACTGAATCAATCTGACTTCAGAACTCTCAAAATCGGCCAAAAATCTCAAACTGAATCAATCAGACTTCAAAACTCTCAAATTCGGCCAAAAATCTCAAACTGAATCAATCAGAGTTCAAAACTCTCAAAATCGGCGAAAAATCTCAAACTGAATCAATCAGACTTCAAAACTCTCAAAATCGGCCAAAAATCTCAAACTGAATCAATCTGACTTCAAAACTCTCAAAATCGGCCAAAAATATCAAACTGAATCAATCTGACTTCAGAACTCTCAAAATCGGCCAAAAATCTCAAACTGAATCAATCAGACATCAAAACTCTCAAAATCGGCCAAAAATCTCAAACTGAATCAATCAGACTTCAAAACTCTCAAAATCGGCCAAAAATCTCAAACTGAATCAATCTGACTTCAAAACTCTCAAAATCGGCCAAAAATCTCAAACTGAATCAATCAGACTTCAAAACTCTCAAAATCGGCCAAAAATCTCAAACTGAATCAATCTGACTTCAAAACTCTCAAAATCGGCCAGAAATCTCAAACTGAATCAATCAGACTTCAAAACTCTCAAAATCGGCCAAAAATCTCAAACTCAATCAATCAGACTTCAAATCTCTCAAAATCGGCCAAAAATCTCAAACTGAATCAATCTGACTTCAAAACTCTCAAAATCGGCCAAAAATCTCAAACTGAATCAATCAGACTTCAAAACTCTCAAAATCGGCCAAAAATCTCAAACTGAATCAATCTGACTACAAAACTCTCAAAATCGGCCAAAAATCTCAAACTCAATCAATCAGACTTCAAAACTCTCAAAATCGGCCAAAAATATCAAACTGAATCAATCTGACTTCAGAACTCTCAAAATCGGCCAAAAATCTCAAACTGAATCAATCAGACTTCAAAACTCTCAAAGTCGTCCAAAAATCTCAAACCCAGTCAATCAGACTTCAAAACTCTCAAAATCGGCCAAAAATCTCAAACTGAATCAATCAGACTTCAAAACTCTCAAAATCGGCCATAAATCTCAAACTCAATCAATCAGACTTCAAAACTCTCAAAATCGGCCAAAAATCTCAAACTGAATCAATCAGACTTCAAAACTCTCAAAATCGGCGAAAAATCTCAAACTGAATCAATCAGACTTCAAAACTCTCAAATCGGCCAAAAATCTCAAACTGAATCAATCTGACTTCAAAACTCTCAAAATCGGCCAAAAATCTCAAACTGAATCAATCAGACTTCAAAACTCTCAAAATCGGCCAAAAATCTCAAACTGAATCAATCAGACTTCAAAACTCTCAAAATCGGCCAAAAATCTCAAACCCAGTCAATCAGAGTTCAAAACTCTCAAAATCGGCGAAAATCTCAAACTGAATCAATCGGACTTCAAAAGTCTCAAAATCGGCCAAAAATCTCAAACTGAATCAATCAGACTCCAAAACTCTCAAATTCGGCCAAAAATCTCAAACTGAATCAATCAGACTCCAAAACTCTCAAATTCGGCCAAAAATCTCAAACTGAATCAATCAGAGTTCAAAACTCTCAAAATCGGCGAAAAATCTCAAACTGAATCAATCAGACTTCAGAACTCTCAAAATCGGCCAAAAATCTCAAACTGAATCAATCAGACTTCAAAACTCTCAAAATCGGCCAAAAATCTCAAACTGAATCAATCAGACTTCAAAACTCTCAAAATCGGCCAAAAATCTCAAACTGAATCAATCAGACTTCAAAACTCTCAAAATCGGCCAAAAATCTCAAACCCAGTCAATCAGAGTTCAAAACTCTCAAAATCGGCGAAAAATCTCAAACTGAATCAATCAGACTTCAAAACTCTCAAAATCGGCCAAAAATCTCAAACTGAATCAATCAGACTCCAAAACTCTCAAATTCGGCCAAAAATCTCAAACTGAATCAATCAGACTTCAAAACTCTCAAATTCGGCCAAAAATCTCAAACTGAATCAATCAGAGTTCAAAACTCTCAAAATCGGCGACAAATCTCAAACTGAATCAATCAGACTTCAAAACTCTCAAAATCGGCCAAAAATCTCAAACTGAATCAATCTGACTTCAAAACTCTCAAAATCGGCCAAAAATCTCAAACTCAATCAATCAGACTTCAAAACTCTCAAAATCGGCCAAAAATCTCAAACGGAATCAATCAGACTTCAAAACTCTCAAAATCGGCCAAAAATATCAAACTGAATCAATCTGACTTCAGAACTCTCAAAATCGGCCAAAAATCTCAAACTGAATCAATCAGACATCAAAACTCTCAAAATCGGCCAAAAATCTCAAACTCAATCAATCAGACTTCAAAACTCTCAAAATCGGCCAAAAATATCAAACTGAATCAATCTGACTTCAGAACTCTCAAAATCGGCCAAAAATCTCAAACTGAATCAATCAGACTTCAAAACTCTCAAAATCGGCCAAAAATCTCAAACTGAATCAATCTGACTTCAAAACTCTCAAAATCGGCCAAAAATCTCAAACTGAATCAATCAGACTTCAAAACTCTCAAAATCGGCCAAAAATCTCAAACTGAATCAATCTGACTTCAAAACTCTCAAAATCGGCCAGAAATCTCAAACTGAATCAATCAGACTTCAAAACTCTCAAAATCGGCCAAAAATCTCAAACTCAATCAATCAGACTTCAAATCTCTCAAAATCGGCCAAAAATCTCAAACTGAATCAATCTGACTTCAAAACTCTCAAAATCGGCCAAAAATCTCAAACTGAATCAATCAGACTTCAAAACTCTCCAAATCGGCCAAAAATCTCAAACTGAATCAATCTGACTTCAAAACTCTCAAAATCGGCCAAAAATCTCAAACTCAATCAATCAGACTTCAAAACTCTCAAAATCGGCCAAAAATATCAAACTGAATCAATCTGACTTCAGAACTCTCAAAATCGGCCAAAAATCTCAAACTGAATCAATCAGACTTCAAAACTCTCAAAATCGGCGAAAAATCTCAAACTGAATCAATCAGACTTCAAAACTCTCAAAATCGGCCAAAAATCTCAAACTGAATCAATCTGACTTCAAAACTCTCAAAATCGGCCAAAAATCTCAAACTGAATCAATCAGACTTCAAAACTCTCAAAATCGGCCAAAAATCTCAAACTGAATCAATCAGACTTCAAAACTCTCAAAATCGGCCAAAAATCTCAAACCCAGTCAATCAGAGTTCAAAACTCTCAAAATCGGCGAAAAATCTCAAACTGAATCAATCGGACTTCAAAAGTCTCAAAATCGGCCAAAAATCTCAAACTGAATCAATCAGACTCCAAAACTCTCAAATTCGGCCAAAAATCTCAAACTGAATCAATCAGACTCCAAAACTCTCAAATTCGGCCAAAAATCTCAAACTGAATCAATCAGAGTTCAAAACTCTCAAAATCGGCGAAAAATCTCAAACTGAATCAATCAGACTTCAGAACTCTCAAAATCGGCCAAAAATCTCAAACTGAATCAATCAGACTTCAAAACTCTCAAAATCGGCCAAAAATCTCAAACTGAATCAATCAGACTTCAAAACTCTCAAAATCGGCCAAAAATCTCAAACTGAATCAATCAGACTTCAAAACTCTCAAAATCGGCCAAAAATCTCAAACCCAGTCAATCAGAGTTCAAAACTCTCAAAATCGGCGAAAAATCTCAAACTGAATCAATCAGACTTCAAAACTCTCAAAATCGGCCAAAAATCTCAAACTGAATCAATCAGACTCCAAAACTCTCAAATTCGGCCAAAAATCTCAAACTGAATCAATCTGACTTCAGAACTCTCAAAATCGGCCAAAAATCTCAAACTGAATCAATCAGACTTCAAAACTCTCAAATTCGGCCAAAAATCTCAAACTGAATCAATCAGAGTTCAAAACTCTCAAAATCGGCGAAAAATCTCAAACTGAATCAATCAGACTTCAAAACTCTCAAAATCGGCCAAAAATCTCAAACTGAATCAATCTGACTTCAAAACTCTCAAAATCGGCCAAAAATATCAAACTGAATCAATCTGACTTCAGAACTCTCAAAATCGGCCAAAAATCTCAAACTGAATCAATCAGACATCAAAACTCTCAAAATCGGCCAAAAATCTCAAACTGAATCAATCAGACTTCAAAACTCTCAAAATCGGCCAAAAATCTCAAACTGAATCAATCTGACTTCAAAACTCTCAAAATCGGCCAAAAATCTCAAACTGAATCAATCAGACTTCAAAACTCTCAAAATCGGCCAAAAATCTCAAACTGAATCAATCTGACTTCAAAACTCTCAAAATCGGCCAGAAATCTCAAACTGAATCAATCAGACTTCAAAACTCTCAAAATCGGCCAAAAATCTCAAACTCAATCAATCAGACTTCAAATCTCTCAAAATCGGCCAAAAATCTCAAACTGAATCAATCTGACTTCAAAACTCTCAAAATCGGCCAAAAATCTCAAACTGAATCAATCAGACTTCAAAACTCTCAAAATCGGCCAAAAATCTCAAACTGAATCAATCTGACTTCAAAACTCTCAAAATCGGCCAAAAATCTCAAACTCAATCAATCAGACTTCAAAACTCTCAAAATCGGCCAAAAATATCAAACTGAATCAATCTGACTTCAGAACTCTCAAAATCGGCCAAAAATCTCAAACTGAATCAATCAGACTTCAAAACTCTCAAAGTCGTCCAAAAATCTCAAACCCAGTCAATCAGACTTCAAAACTCTCAAAATCGGCCAAAAATCTCAAACTGAATCAATCAGACTTCAAAACTCTCAAAATCGGCCATAAATCTCAAACTCAATCAATCAGACTTCAAAACTCTCAAAATCGGCCAAAAATCTCAAACTGAATCAATCAGACTTCAAAACTCTCAAAATCGGCGAAAAATCTCAAACTGAATCAATCAGACTTCAAAACTCTCAAAATCGGCCAAAAATCTCAAACTGAATCAATCTGACTTCAAAACTCTCAAAATCGGCCAAAAATCTCAAACTGAATCAATCAGACTTCAAAACTCTCAAAATCGGCCAAAAATCTCAAACTGAATCAATCAGACTTCAAAACTCTCAAAATCGGCCAAAAATCTCAAACCCAGTCAATCAGAGTTCAAAACTCTCAAAATCGGCGAAAAATCTCAAACTGAATCAATCGGACTTCAAAAGTCTCAAAATCGGCCAAAAATCTCAAACTGAATCAATCAGACTCCAAAACTCTCAAATTCGGCCAAAAATCTCAAACTGAATCAATCAGACTCCAAAACTCTCAAATTCGGCCAAAAATCTCAAACTGAATCAATCAGAGTTCAAAACTCTCAAAATCGGCGAAAAATCTCAAACTGAATCAATCAGACTTCAGAACTCTCAAAATCGGCCAAAAATCTCAAACTGAATCAATCAGACTTCAAAACTCTCAAAATCGGCCAAAAATCTCAAACTGAATCAATCAGACTTCAAAACTCTCAAAATCGGCCAAAAATCTCAAACTGAATCAATCAGACTTCAAAACTCTCAAAATCGGCCAAAAATCTCAAACCCAGTCAATCAGAGTTCAAAACTCTCAAAATCGGCGAAAAATCTCAAACTGAATCAATCAGACTTCAAAACTCTCAAAATCGGCCAAAAATCTCAAACTGAATCAATCAGACTCCAAAACTCTCAAATTCGGCCAAAAATCTCAAACTGAATCAATCTGACTTCAGAACTCTCAAAATCGGCCAAAAATCTCAAACTGAATCAATCAGACTTCAAAACTCTCAAATTCGGCCAAAAATCTCAAACTGAATCAATCAGAGTTCAAAACTCTCAAAATCGGCGAAAAATCTCAAACTGAATCAATCAGACTTCAAAACTCTCAAAATCGGCCAAAAATCTCAAACTGAATCAATCTGACTTCAAAACTCTCAAAATCGGCCAAAAATCTCAAACTCAATCAATCAGACTTCAAAACTCTCAAAATCGGCCAAAAATCTCAAACGGAATCAATCAGACTTCAGAACTCTCAAAATCGGCCAAAAATCTCAAACTGAATCAATCAGACTTCAAAACTCTCAAAGTCGTCCAAAAATCTCAAACCCAGTCAATCAGACTTCAAAACTCTCAAAATCGGCCAAAAATCTCAAACTGAATCAATCAGACTTCAAAACTCTCAAAATCGGCCATAAATCTCAAACTCAATCAATCAGACTTCAAAACTCTCAAAATCGGCCAAAAATCTCAAACTGAATCAATCAGACTTCAAAACTCTCAAAATCGGCCAAAAATCTCAAACTGAATCAATCAGACTTCATATCTCTCAAAATCGGCCATAAATCTCAAACTGAATCAATCAGACTTCAAAACTCTCAAAATCGGCCAAAAATCTCAAACCCAGTCAAGCAGAGTTCAAAACTCTCAAAATCGGCCATAAATCTCAAACTGAATCAATCAGAGTTCAAAACTCTCAAAATCGGCCAAAAACCTCAAACTGAATCAATCAGACTTCAAAACTTTGAAAATCGGCCAAAAATCTCAAACTGAATCAATCAGACTTCAAAACTCTCAAAATCGGCCAAAAATCTCAAACTCAATCAATCAGACTTCAAAACTCTCAAAATCGGCCAAAAATCTCAAACTGAATCAATCAGACTTCAAATCTCTCAAAATCGGCCATAAATCTCAAACTGAATCAATCAGACTTCAAAAGTCTCAAAATCGGCCAAAAATCTCAAACTGAATCAATCAGACTTCAAAACTCTCATAATCGGCCAAAAATCTCAAACTGAATCAATCAGACTTCAAAACTCTCAAAATCGGCCAAAAATCTCAAACTGAATCAATCTGACTTCAAAACTCTCAAAATCGGCCAAAAATGTCAAACGGAATCAATCAGACTTCAAAACTCTCAAAATCGGCCAAAAATCTCAAACTGAATCAATCTGACTTCAAAACTCTCAAAATCGGCCAAAAATCTCAAACTGAATCAATCTGACTTCAAAACTCTCAAAATCGGCCAAAAATCTCAAACCCACTCAATCAGAGTTCAAAACTCTCAAAATCGGCAAAAAATGTCAAACTGAATCAATCAGACTTCAAAACTCTCAAAATCGGCCAAAAATCTCAAACCCAGTCAAGCAGAGTTCAAAACTCTCAAAATCGGCCATAAATCTCAAACTGAATCAATCAGACTTCAAAACTCTCAAAATCGGCCAAAAATCTCAAACTGAATCAATCAGACTTCAAAACTCTCAAAGTCGTCCAAAAATCTCAAACCCAGTCAATCAGACTTCAAAACTCTCAAAATCGGCCAAAAATCTCAAACTGAATCAATCAGACTTCAAAACTCTCAAAATCGGCCATAAATCTCAAACTGAATCAATCAGACTTCAAAACTCTCAAAATCGGCCAGAAATCTCAAACTGAATCAATCAGACTTCAAAACTCTCAAAATCGGCCAAAAATCTCAAACTGAATCAATCAGACTTCAAATCTCTCAAAATCGGCCATAAATCTCAAACTGAATCAATCAGACTTCAAAACTCTCAAAATCGGCCAAAAATCTCAAACTCAATCAATCAGACTTCAAAACTCTCAAAGTCGTCCAAAAATCTCAAACTGAATCAATCTGACTTCAGAACTCTCAAAATCGACCAAAAATCTCAAACTGAATCAATCAGACTTCAAAACTCTCAAAATCGGCCAAAAATCTCAAACTGAATCAATCAGACTTCAAAACTCTCAAAATCGGCCAAAAATCTCAAACTGAATCAATCAGACTTCAAAACTCTCAAAATCGGCCAAAAATCTCAAACTGAATCAATCAGACTTCAAAACTCTGAAAATCGGCCAAAAATCTCAAACTGAATCAATCAGACTTCAAAACTCTCAAAATCGGCCAAAAATCTCAAACTGAATCAATCTGACTTCAAAACTCTCAAAATCGGCCAAAAATGTCAAACTGAATCAATCAGACTTCAAAACTCTCAAAATCGGCCAAAAATCTCAAACTGAATCAATCTGACTTCAAAACTCTCAAAATCGGCCAAAAATCTCAAACTCAATCAATCAGACTTCAAAACTCTCAAAATCGGCCAAAAATCTCAAACTCAATCAATCAGACTTCAAAACTCTCAAAATCGGCCAAAAATCTCAAACTGAATCAATCTGACTTCAGAACTCTCAAAATCGACCAAAAATCTCAAACTGAATCAATCAGACTTCAAAACTCTCAAAATCGGCCAAAAATCTCAAACTCAATCAATCAGACTTCAAAACTCTCAAAATCGGCCAAAAATCTCAAACTGAATCAATCAGACTTCAAAACTCTCAAAATCGGCCAAAAATCTCAAACCCAGTCAATCAGAGTTCAAAACTCTCAAAATCGGCAAAAAATGTCAAACTGAATCAATCAGACTTCAAAACTCTCAAAATCGGCCAAAAATCTCAAACCCAGTCAATCAGAGTTCAAAACTCTCAAAATCGGCAAAAAATGTCAAACTGAATCAATCAGACTTCAAAACTCTGAAAATCGGCCAAAAATCTCAAACTGAATCAATCAGACTTCAAAACTCTCAAAATCGGCCAAAAATCTCAAACTGAATCAATCTGACTTCAAAACTCTCAAAATCGGCCAAAAATGTCAAACTGAATCAATCAGACTTCAAAACTCTCAAAATCGGCCAAAAATCTCAAACTGAATCAATCTGACTTCAAAACTCTCAAAATCGGCCAAAAATCTCAAACTCAATCAATCAGACTTCAAAACTCTCAAAATCGGCCAAAAATCTCAAACTCAATCAATCAGACTTCAAAACTCTCAAAGTCGTCCAAAAATCTCAAAGTGAATCAATCTGACTTCAGAACTCTCAAAATCGACCAAAAATCTCAAACTGAATCAATCAGACTTCAAAACTCTCAAAATCGGCCAAAAATCTCAAACTCAATCAATCAGACTTCAAAACTCTCAAAATCGGCCAAAAATCTCAAACTGAATCAATCAGACTTCAAAACTCTCAAAATCGGCCAAAAATCTCAAACCCAGTCAATCAGAGTTCAAAACTCTCAAAATCGGCAAAAAATGTCAAACTGAATCAATCAGACTTCAAAACTCTCAAAATCGGCCATAAATCTCAAACTGAATCAATCAGACTTCAAAACTCTCAAAATCGGCCAAAAATCTCAAACTGAATCAATCAGACTTCAAAACTCTCAAAATCGGCCATAAATCTCAAACTGAATCAATCAGACCTCAAAACTCTCAAAATCGGCCAAAAATCTCAAACTGAATCAATCTGACTTCAAAACTCTCAAAATCGGCCAAAAATCTCAAACTGAATCAATCAGACTTCAAAACTCTCAAAATCGGCCAAAAATCTCAAACTGAATCAATCTGACTTCAAAACTCTCAAAATCGGCCAAAAATCTCAAACTCAATCAATCACAATTCAAAACTCTCAAAATCGGCCAAAAATCTCAAACGGAATCAATCAGACTTCAAAACTCTCAAAATCGGCCAAAAATATCAAACTGAATCAATCTGACTTCAGAACTCTCAAAATCGGCCAAAAATCTCAAACTGAATCAATCAGACTTCAAAACTCTCAAAGTCGTCCAAAAATCTCAAACCCAGTCAATCAGACTTCAAAACTCTCAAAATCGGCCAAAAATCTCAAACTGAATCAATCAGACTTCAAAACTCTCAAAATCGGCCATAAATCTCAAACTGAATCAATCAGACTTCAAAACTCTCAAAATCGGCCAAAAATCTCAAACTGAATCAATCAGACTTCAAAACTCTCAAAATCGGCCAAAAATCTCAAACTGAATCAATCAGAGTTCAAAACTCTCAAAATCGGCCAAAAACCTCAAACTGAATCAATCAGACTTCAAAACTTTGAAAATCGGCCAAAAATCTCAAACTGAATCAATCAGACTTCAAAACTCTCAAAATCGGCCAAAAATCTCAAACTCAATCAATCAGACTTCAAAACTCTCAAAATCGGCCAAAAATCTCAAACTGAATCAATCAGACTTCAAATCTCTCAAAATCGGCCATAAATCTCAAACTGAATCAATCAGACTTCAAAACTCTCAAAATCGGCCAAAAATCTCAAACTGAATCAATCAGACTTCAAAACTCTCAAAATCGGCCAAAAATCTCAAACTGAATCAATCAGACTTCAAAACTCTCAAAATCGGCCAAAAATCTCAAACTGAATCAATCTGACTTCAAAACTCTCAAAATCGGCCAAAAATGTCAAACTGAATCAATCAGACTTCAAAACTCTCAAAATCGGCCAAAAATCTCAAACTGAATCAATCTGACTTCAAAACTCTCAAAATCGGCCAAAAATCTCAAACTGAATCAATCTGACTTCAAAACTCTCAAAATCGGCCAAAAATCTCAAACCCACTCAATCAGAGTTCAAAACTCTCAAAATCGGCAAAAAATGTCAAACTGTATCAATCAGACTTCAAAACTCTCAAAATCGGCCAAAAATCTCAAACCCAGTCAAGCAGAGTTCAAAACTCTCAAAATCGGCCATAAATCTCAAACTGAATCAATCAGACTTCAAAACTCTCAAAATCGGCCAAAAATCTCAAACTGAATCAATCATACTTCAAAACTCTCAAAATCGGCCATAAATCTCAAACTGAATCAATCAGACTTCAAAACTCTCAAAATCGGCCAAAAATCTCAAACTGAATCAATCAGACTTCAAAACTCTCAAAATCGGCCAAAAATCTCAAACTGAATCAATCAGACTTCAAAACTCTCAAAATCGGCCAAAAATTTCAAACTGAATCAATCTGCCTTCAAAACTCTCAAAATCGGCCAAAAATGTCAAACTGAATCAATCAGACTTCAAAACTCTCAAAATCGGCCAAAAATCTCAAACTCAATCAATCTGACTTCAAAACTCTCAAAATCGGCCATAAATCTCAAACTGAATCAATCAGACTTCAAAACTCTCAAAATCGGCCAAAAATCTCAAACTGAATCAATCAGACTTCAAAACTCTCAAAATCGGCCATAAATCTCAAACTGAATCAATCAGACTTCAAAACTCTCAAAATCGGCCAAAAATCTCAAACTGAATCAATCAGACTTCAAAACTCTCAAAATCGGCCAAAAATCTCAAACTGAATCAATCAGACTTCAAAACTCTCAAAATCGGCCAAAAATCTCAAACTGAATCAATCTGACTTCAAAACTCTCAAAATCGGCCACAAATCTCAAACTGAATCAATCAGACTTCAAAACTCTCAAAATCGGCCAAAAATCTCAAACTGAATCAATCTGACTTCAAAACTCTCAAAATCGGCCAAAAATCTCAAACTCAATCAATCAGACTTCAAAACTCTCAAAATCGGCCAAAAAATCTCAAACTCAATCAATCAGACTTCAAAACTCTCAAAGTCGTCCAAAAATCTCAAACTGAATCAATCTGACTTCAGAACTCTCAAAATCGGCCAAAAATCTCAAACTGAATCAATCAGACTTCAAAACTCTCAAAATCGGCCAAAAATCTCAAACTCAATCAATCAGACTTCAAAACTCTCAAAATCGGCCAAAAATCTCAAACTGAATCAATCAGACTTCAAAACTCTCAAAATCGGCCAAAAATCTCAAACCCAGTTAATCAGACTTCAAAACTCTCAAAATCGGCCAAAAAATCTCAAACTCAATCAATCAGACTTCAAAACTCTCAAAGTCGTCCAAAAATCTCAAACTGAATCAATCTGACTTCAGAACTCTCAAAATCGGCCAAAAATCTCAAACTGAATCAATCAGACTTCAAAACTCTCAAAATCGGCCAAAAATCTCAAACTCAATCAATCAGACTTCAAAACTCTCAAAATCGGCCAAAAATCTCAAACTGAATCAATCAGACTTCAAAACTCTCAAAATCGGCCAAAAATCTCAAACTCAATCAATCAGACTTCAAAACTCTCAAAATCGGCCAAAAATCTCAAACTGAATCAATCAGACTTCAAAACTCTCAAAATCGGCCAAAAATCTCAAACTGAATCAATCAGACTTCAAAACTCTCAAATTCAGCCAAAAATCTCAAACTGAATCAATCAGACTTCAAAACTCTCAAAATCGGCCAAAAAGCTCAAACTGAATCAATCAGACTTCAAAACACTCAAAATCGGCCAAAAATATCAAACTGAATCAATCAGACATCAAAACTCTCAAAATCGGCCAAAAATCTCAAACTGAATCAATCAGACTTCAAATCTCTCAAAATCGGCCAAAAATCTCAAACTGAATCAATCAGACTTCAAAACTCTCAAAATCGTCCAAAAATCTCAAACCCAGTCAATCAGAGTTCTAAACTCTCAAAATCGGCCAAAAATCTCAAACTCAATCAATCAGACTTCAAATCTCTCAAAATCGGCCAAAAATCTCAAACTGAATCAATCAGACTTCAAAACTCTCAAAATCGGCCAAAAATCTCAAACTGAATCAATCAGACTTCAAAACTCTCAAAATCGGCCAAAAATCTCAAACCCAGTCAATCAGAGTTCAAAACTCTCAAAATCGGCCAAAAATCTCAAACTCAATCAATCAGACTTCAAAACTCTCAAAGTCGTCCAAAAATCTCAAACTGAATCAATCTGACTTCAGAACTCTCAAAATCGGCCAAAAATCTCAAACTGAATCAATCAGACTTCAAAACTCTCAAAATCGGCCACAAATCTCAAACTGAATCAATCAGACTTCAAAACTCTCAAAATCGGCCAAAAATCTCAAACTGAATCAATCAGACTTCAAAACTCTCAAAATCGGCCAAAAATCTCAAACCCAGTCAATCAGAGTTCAAAACTCTCAAAATCGGCCAAAAATCTCAAACTGAATCAATCAGACTTCAAAACTCTCAAAATCGGCCAAAAATCTCAAACCCAGTCAATCAGAATTCAAAACTCTCAAAATCGGCCAAAAATCTCAAACTCAATCAATCAGACTTCAAAACTCTCAAAGTCGTCCAAAAATCTCAAACTGAATCAATCTGACTTCAGAACTCTCAAAATCGGCCAAAAATCTCAAACTGAATCAATCAGACTTCAAAACTCTCAAAATCGGCCACAAATCTCAAACTCAATCAATCAGACTTCAAAACTCTCAAAATCGGCCAAAAATCTCAAACTGAATCAATCAGACTTCAAAACTCTCAAAATCGGCCAAAAATCTCAAACCCAGTCAATCAGAGTTCAAAACTCTCAAAATCGGCCAAAAATCTCAAACTCAATCAATCAGACTTCAAAACTCTCAAAATCGGCCAAAAATCTCAAACTGAATCAATCAGACTTCAAAACTCTCAAAATCGGCCAAACATCTCAAACTGAATCAATCAGACTTCAAAACTCTCAAATTCGGCCAAAAATCTCAAACTGAATCAATCAGACTTCAAATCTCTCAAAATCGGCCAAAAAGCTCAAACTGAATCAATCAGACTTCAAAACTCTCAAAATCGGCCAAAAATATCAAACTGAATCAATCAGACAGCAAAACTCTCAAAATCGGCCAAAAATCTCAAACTCAATCAATCAGACTTCAAAACTCTCAAAATCGGCCAAAAATCTCAAACGGAATCAATCAGACTTCAAAACTCTCAAAATCGGCCAAAAATATCAAACTGAATCAATCTGACTTCAGAACTCTCAAAATCGGCCAAAAATCTCAAACTGAATCAATCAGACTTCAAAACTCTCAAAGTCGTCCAAAAATCTCAAACCCAGTCAATCAGACTTCAAAACTCTCAAAATCGGCCAAAAATCTCAAACTGAATCAATCAGACTTCAAAACTCTCAAAATCGGCCATAAATCTCAAACTGAATCAATCAGACTTCAAAACTCTCAAAATCGGCCAAAAATCTCAAACTGAATCAATCAGACTTCAAAACTCTCAAAATCGGCCAAAAATCTCAAACTGAATCAATCAGTCTACAAATCTCTCAAAATCGGCCATAAATCTCAAACTGAATCAATCAGACTTCAAAACTCTCAAAATCGGCCAAAAACCTCAAACTGAATCAATCAGACTTCAAAACTCTCAAAATCGGCCAAAAATCTCAAACTGAATCAATCAGACTTCAAAACTCTCAAAATCGGCCAAAAATCTCAAACTGAATCAATCTGACTTCAAAACTCTCAAAATCGGCCAAAAATGTCAAACTGAATCAATCAGACTTCAAAACTCTCAAAATCGCACAAAAATCTCAAACTGAATCAATCTGACTTCAAAACTCTCAAAATCGGCCAAAAATCTCAAACTCAATCAATCAGACTTCAAAACTCTCAAAATCGGCCATAAATCTCAAACTGAATCAATCAGACTTCAAAACTCTCAAAATCAGCCAAAAATCTCAAACTGAATCAATCAGACTTCAAAACTCTCAAAATCGGCCAAAAATCTCAAACTGAATCAATCTGACTTCAAAACTCTCAAAATCGGCCAAAAATGTCAAACTGAATCAATCAGACTTCAAAACTCTCAAAATCGGCCAAAAATCTCAAACTGAATCAATCTGACTTCAAAACTCTCAAAATCGGCCATAAATCTCAAACTCAATCAATCAGACTTCAAAACTCTCAAAATCGGCCAAAAATCTCAAACTCAATCAATCAGACTTCAAAGCTCTCAAAATCGGCCAAAAATCTCAAACTGAATCAATCAGACTTCAAAACTCTCAAAATCGGCCAAACATCTCAAACTGAATCAATCAGCCTTCAAAACTCTCAAATTCGGCCAAAAATCTCAAACTGAATGAATCAGACTTCAAAACTCTCAAAATCGGCCAAAAATCTCAGACACTCTCTGACACTCTCTGACACTCTCAGCCACTCTCAGAAACTCTCTGACACCCTTTGACACTCTCTGACACTCTCAGACACACTCAGACATTCTCTGACACTCTCCGCCACCCTCAGAAACTCTCAGACACTCTCTGAAAGTCTCTGACACTCTGAGACACTCTCAGACACTCTCTGACACTCTGAGATACTCTCTGAAAATCTGTGACACTCTGAGACACTCTCTAAAAATCTCAGACACTCTCTGACACTCTCTGACACTCTCTGACATTCTCTGACACTCTCTGACACTCTCAGCCACTCTCAGAAACTTTCTGACACTCGTTAACACTCTTTGACACTCTCAGGCACTCTCCGACACTCTCAAATACTCTCAGAACCTCTCTGACAATCTTTGAAACTCTTTGAAACTCATTGACACTCTCTGACACTCTCTGACAATCTCAGAACTTCTCAGAAACTCTCAGAACCTCTTTGACACTCTCTGAAACACTCTGACACTCTCAGAAACTCTACGACACTCTCTGACACTCTCAGGATCTCTCTGAAACTCTCTGAAACTCTCAGACACTCTCAGACACTCTCAGAAAATCTCAGAAACTCTCTGAAACTCTCTGACACTCTCTGACACTCTCAGACACTCTCTGAAAGTCTCTGACACTCTGAGGCACTCTGAGACACTCTCAGACTCTCCCTGACACTCTCAGACTCTCTCTGAAAATCTGTGACATTGTCAGACACTCTCTGAAACTCTCTGACATTTACTGACACTCTCTGACACTCTCAGACACTCTCTGACACTCTCAGACACTCTCAGCCACTCTCAGAAACTCTCAGAAGCTCTCTGACACCCTTTGACACTCTCTGACAATCTCAGACACACTCAGACATTGTCAGACACACTCAGCCACTCTCAGAAACTCTCAGACACTCGCTGAAAGTCTCTGACACTCTGAGACACTCTCAGACTCTCTCTGACACTCTCAGACACTCTCTGACACTCTGAGATACTCTCTGAAAATCCGTGACACTCTGAGACACACTCTGAAAATCTCAGACACTCTCTGACACTCTCTGACACTCTTTGACACTCTCAGACACTCGCTGAAACTCTCTGACACTCTCTGACACTCTCTGAAACTCTCTGACACTCTGTGACACTCTCTGACACTCACTGAAACAGTCTGACACTCTCTTACTCGCTCTGAAACTCACTGACAATCTCAGACACACTCTGAAACTCTCAGAAACTCTCTCACACTCGCTGACTATCTCTGAAACTCTCAGACACACTCTGTCACTCGCTGACACTCTCAGAAACTCTCAGGAACTATCTGACACTCAATAAAACTCTCTGACACGCTCCATCACTCTCTGACACTCTCAGATACTCTCAGAAACTCTTTGACTCTCTCTGAAACGCTCTTACACACGATGACAACCTCTGACACTATCTGACACTCTGAGATATTCTCAGACACTCTCAGACACTCTCTGACACTCTCTGACACTCGCTGAAACTCTCTGAAACTCTGTGACACTCTCAGACACTCGTTAACACTCTCTGACACACTCAGGCACTCTCTGACACTCTCAAATACTCTCAGAACCTCTCTGACAATCTCTGAATCTCTTTGAAACTCTCTGACATTCTCAGAAACTCTCAGAAAATCTCAGAAACTCTCTGAACCTCTTTGACACTCTCTGAAACTCTCTGAAACCCTCAGAAACTCTACGACACTCTCTGTCACTCTCAGGATCTCTCTGAAACTCTCTGAAACTCTCAGACAATCTCAGAAACTCTCAGAAACTCTCTGAAACTCTCTGACACTGTCTGACACTCTCAGACACTCTCTGAAAGTCTCTAACACTCTGAGACACTCTCAGACACTCTCAGACTCTCTCTGACACTCTCAGACACTCTCTGACACTCTCAGCCACTCTCTGCCACTCTCAGAAACTCTCAGAAACTCCCTGACACTCTTTGAAACTCTGAGACACTCTCAGAAACTCTCTGACACTCTCTGACACTCTTAGACAATCTCAGACACTCGATGAAACTCTCTGACACTATCTGAAACACTCTGACACTCAGAGACACTCTCTCAGAAACTCACTGACAATCTCAGACACACTCAGAACCTCTCAGAAACTCTCTAACACTCTCTGACAATCTCTGACACTCTCAGACACTCTCAGAAACTCTCAGGAACTCTCTGACACACACTAAAACTCTCTGACACGCTCAGGCACTCTCTGACACTCTCAGATACTCTCAGAAACTCTCCGACACTCTCCGAAACTCTTTGACTCTCTCTGAAACCCTCTGACACACTTTGACAACCTCTGACACTATCTGACACTCTGAGATACTCTCAGACACTCTCTGACACTCTCTGACACTCTTTGACACTCTCAGACACTCGCTGAAACTCTCTGACACTCTCTGACACTCTCTGAAACTCTCTGACACTCTGTGACACTCTCTGACACTCACTGAAACAGTCTGACACTCTCTTACTCGCTCTGAAACTCACTGACAATCTCAGACACACTCTGAAACTCTCAGAAACTCTCTCACACTCGCTGACTATCTCTGAAACTCTCAGACACACTCTGTCACTCGCTGACACTCTCAGAAACTCTCAGGAACTATCTGACACTCAATAAAACTCTCTGACACGCTCCATCACTCTCTGACACTCTCAGATACTCTCAGAAACTCTTTGACTCTCTCTGAAACGCTCTTACACACGATGACAACCTCTGACACTATCTGACACTCTGAGATATTCTCAGACACTCTCAGACACTCTCTGACACTCTCTGACACTCGCTGAAACTCTCTGAAACTCTGTGACACTCTCAGACACTCGTTAACACTCTCTGACACACTCAGGCACTCTCTGACACTCTCAAATACTCTCAGAACCTCTCTGACAATCTCTGAATCTCTTTGAAACTCTCTGACATTCTCAGAAACTCTCAGAAAATCTCAGAAACTCTCTGAACCTCTTTGACACTCTCTGAAACTCTCTGAAACCCTCAGAAACTCTACGACACTCTCTGTCACTCTCAGGATCTCTCTGAAACTCTCTGAAACTCTCAGACAATCTCAGAAACTCTCAGAAACTCTCTGAAACTCTCTGACACTGTCTGACACTCTCAGACACTCTCTGAAAGTCTCTAACACTCTGAGACACTCTCAGACACTCTCAGACTCTCTCTGACACTCTCAGACACTCTCTGACACTCTCAGCCACTCTCTGCCACTCTCAGAAACTCTCAGAAACTCCCTGACACTCTTTGAAACTCTGAGACACTCTCAGAAACTCTCTGACACTCTCTGACACTCTTAGACAATCTCAGACACTCGATGAAACTCTCTGACACTATCTGAAACACTCTGACACTCAGAGACACTCTCTCAGAAACTCACTGACAATCTCAGACACACTCAGAACCTCTCAGAAACTCTCTAACACTCTCTGACAATCTCTGACACTCTCAGACACTCTCAGAAACTCTCAGGAACTCTCTGACACACACTAAAACTCTCTGACACGCTCAGGCACTCTCTGACACTCTCAGATACTCTCAGAAACTCTCCGACACTCTCCGAAACTCTTTGACTCTCTCTGAAACCCTCTGACACACTTTGACAACCTCTGACACTATCTGACACTCTGAGATACTCTCAGACACTCTCTGACACTCTCTGACAATCTCTGACACTCTCAGACTCTCGCTGAAAATCTCTGACACTCACTGACACTCTCTGACACTCTCTGCAATTCTGTGACAGTCGCAGACACTCGTTAACACTCTCTGACACTCTCAGGCACTCTCTGGCACTCTCAAATACTCTCAGAACCTCTCTGACAATCTCTGAAACTCTTTGAAACTCTCTGACATTCTCAGAAACTCTCAGAAAATCTCAGAAACTCTCTGAACCTCTTTGACACTCTCTGAAACTCTCTGACACCCTCAGAAACTCTACGACACTCTCTGTCACTCTCAGGATCTCTCTGAAACTCTCTGAAACTCTCAGACAATCTCAGAAACTCTCAGAAAATCTCAGAAACTCTCTGACACTGTCTGACACTCTCAGACACTCTCTGAAAGTCTCTAACACTCTGAGACACTCTCAGACAGTCTCAGACTCTCTCTGACACTCTCAGACACTCTCTGACACTCTCAGGCACTCTCTGAAAATCTGTGACATTCTCTGACACTCTCTGAAACTCTCTGACATTTACTGACACCCTCTGACACTCTCTGACATTCTCTGACACTCTCAGCCACTCTCAGCCACTCTCAGAAACTCTCAGAAACTCCCTGACACTCTTTGACACTCTGAGACACTCTCAGAAACTCTCTGACACTCTCTGACACTCTTAGACAATCTCAGACACTCGCTGAAACTCTCTGACACTATCTGAAACACTCTGACACTCAGAGACACTCTCTCAGAAACTCACTGACAATCTCAGACACACTCAGAACCTCTCAGAAACTCTCTAACACTCTCTGACAATCTCTGACACTCTCAGACACTCTCAGAAACTCTCAGGAACTCTCTGACACACACTAAACCTCTCTGACACGCTCAGGCACTCTCTGACACTCTCAGATACTCTCAGAAACTCTCCGACACTCTCCGAAACTCTTTGACTCTCTCTGAAACCCTCTGACACACTTTGACAACCTCTGACACTATCTGACACTCTGAGATACTCTCAGACACTCTCTGACACTCTCTGACAATCTCTGACACTCTCAGACACTCTCTGAAACTCTTTGACACTCTCTGACACTCGCTGAAACTCTCAGACCCTCTCAGAAACTCTCTGAAACTCTCTGCCACTCTCTGACAATCTCAGACTCTCGCTGAAAATCTCTGACACTCACTGACACTCTCTGACACTCTCTGCAATTCTGTGACAGTCACAGACACTCGTTAACACTCTCTGACACTCTCAGGCACTCTCTGGCACTCTCAAATACTCTCAGAACCTCTCTGACAATCTCTGAAACTCTCTGAAACTCTCTGACATTCTCAGAAACTCTCAGAAAATCTCAGAAACTCTCTGAACCTCTTTGACACTCTCTGAAACTCTCTGACACTCTCAGAAACTCTACGACAATCTCTGACACTCTCAGGCACTCTCTGACACTCCCAAATACTCTCAGAACCTCTCTGACAATCTCTGAAACTCTTTGAAACTCTCTGACATTCTCAGAAACTCTCAGAAAATCTCAGAAACTCTCTGAACCTCTTTGACACTCTCTGAAACTCTCTGACACCCTCAGAAACTCTACGACACTCTCTGTCACTCTCAGGATCTCTCTGAAACTCTCTGAAACTCTCGGACAATCTCAGAAACTCTCAGAAACTCACTGAAACTCTCAGACACTCTCTGACACTCTCAGACACTCTCTGAAATTCTCTAACACTCTGAGACACTCTCAGACACTCTCAGACTCTCTCTGACACTCTCAGACACTCTCTGACACTCTCAGGCACTCTCTGAAAATCTGTGACATTCTCTGACACTCTCTGAAACTCTCTGACATTTACTGACACCCTCTGTCACTCTCAGAAACTCTCAGAAACTCCCTGACACTCTTTGACACTCTGAGACACTCTCAGAAACTCTCTGACACTCACTGACACACTTAGACAATCTCAGACACTCGATGAAACTCTCTGACACTATCTGAAACACTCTGACACTCAGAGACGCTCTCTCAGAAACTCACTGACAATCTCAGACACACTCAGAACCTCTCAGAAACTCTCCAACACTCTCCGAAACTCTTTGACTCTCTCTGAAACCCTCTGACACACTTTGACAACCTCTGACACTATCTGACACTCTGAGATACTCTCAGAAACTCTCACAAAGTCTCAGAAACTCTCTGAAACTCTTTGACACTCTCTGAAACTCTCCGACACTCTCAGAAACTCTATGACACTCTCTGACACTCTCTGACACTCGCTGAAACTCTCTGACAATCTATGAAACTCACTGACTCTCTCAGTCCCTCTCAGATACTCTCAGAAACTCTCAGAAACTCTCTGAAACTCTTGGACACTTTCTGAAACTCTCTGACACTCCCAGAAACTCTATGACACTCTCTGACTCTCTCAGACACTCTCTGAAAGTCTCTGAAACTCTCAGACACTCTTAGAAACTCCCTGAAACTCTCTGACACTCTCTGACGCTCTCAGACACTCTCAGAAAGTCTCTGACACTCTCTAACAATCTCTGACACTCTCTGATACTCTTTGTAACTCTCTGACATTTACTGAACCTCTCTGACACTCTCAGACACTCTCTGACACTCCCAGAAACTCTATGACACTCTCTGACTCTCTCAGACACTCTCTGAAAGTCTCTGAAACTCTCAGACACTCTTAGAAACTCCCTGAAACTCTCTGACACTCTCTGACGCTCTCAGACACTCTCAGAAAGTCTCTGACACTCTCTAACAATCTCTGACACTCTCTGATACTCTTTGTAACTCTCTGACATTTACTGAACCTCTCTGACACTCTCAGACACTCTCTGACACTCTCAGACACTCTTTGACACTCTCAGACGCTCTCTGAAAATCTCAGACACTCTCCGACACTCTCAGCCACTCTCAGAAACTCTCTGACACTCTTTGACACTCTCAGACACTCGCTGAAACTCTCTGACACTCTCTGAAACTCTCTGACACTCTTTGACACTCTCTGACACTCGCTGAAACTCTCTGACACTCTCTTACTCTCTGTGAAACTCACTGACAATCTCAGACACACTCAGAAACTCTCAGAAACTCTCTAACACTCTCTGACAATCTCTGACACTCTCAGACACTCTCTGACACTCGCTGACACTCTCAGAAACTCTCAGGAACTCTCTGACACTCACTGAAACTCTCTGACACGCTCAGGCACTCTCTGATACTCTCAGATACTCTCAGAAACTCTCTGAAAATCTCCAAAACTCTTTGACTCTCTCTGAAACCCTCTGACACACTTTGACAACTTCCGACACTATCTGACACTCTGAGATACTCTCAGAAACTCTCTGAAACTGACTGAAACTCTTGGACACTCTCTGAAACTCTCTGACACTCCCAGAAACTCTATGACACTCTCTGATACTCTCAGACACTCTCTGAAAGTCTCTGACACTATCTGACACTCTCTGACACTCGCTGAAACTCTCCGACACTCTCCGACACTCTATGAAACTCACTGACATTCTCAGACTTTCTCAGAAACTCTCAGAAGCTCTCTGACACTCTCTGACTCTCTCAGACACTCATTGACACTCGCTGACACTCTCAGAAACTCGCAGAACCTCTCAGACACTCGCTAAATCACATAGTGATCACAATTCCGTAAGCTTTAAAATACTCATGGACAAAGACGAGAGTGGTCCTAAAGGAAGAGTGCTAAATTGGGGGAAGGCCAAATTTCCCAAAATTCGGCTGGAGCTGGGGAATGTAGATTGGGAGCAGCTGTTTGAAGGTAAATCCACATGTGATATGTGGGAGGCTTTTAAAGAGAGGTTGATTAGCGTGCAGAAGAGACATGTTCCTGTGAAAATGAGGGATAGAAATGGCAAGATTAGGGAACCATGTATGACAGGTGAAATTGTGAGACTAGCTAAGAGGAAAAAGGAAGCATACATAAGGTCTCGGCGGCTGATGAAAGACGAAGCTTTGAAAGAATCTCGGGAATGTAGGACCAATCTGAAACGAGGAATTAAGAGGGCTGAAAGGGGTCATGAAATATCTTTAGCAAACAGGGTTAAAGAAAATCCCAAAGCCTTTTATTCATATATAAGGAGAAAGAGGGTAACTAGAGAAAGGATTGGCCCACTAAAGGACAAAGGAGGAATGTTATGCTTGGACTCAGAGAAAATGGGTGAGATTCTAAACGAGTACTTTGCATCGGTATTCACCGAGGAGAGGGACATGACGGATGTTGAGGTTAGGAACAGATGTTTGATTACTCTAGGTCAAGTCGGCATAAGGAGGGAGGAAGTGTTGGGTATTCTAAAGGGCATTAAGGTGGACAAGTCCCCAGGTCCGGATGGGATCTATCCCAGGTTACTGAGGGAAGCGAGAGAGGAAATAGCTGGGGCCTTAACAGATATCTTTGCAGCATCCTTAAACACGGGTGAGGTCCCGGAGGACTGGAGAATTGCTAATGTTGTCCCCTTGTTTAAGAAGGGTAGCAGGGATAATCCAGGTAATTATAGACCGGTGAGCCTGACGTCAGTGGTAGGGAAGCTGCTGGAGAAGATACTGAAGGATAGGATCTATTCCCGTTTGGAAGAAAATGGGCTTATCAGTGATAGGCAACATGGCTTTGTGCAGGGAAGGTCATGTCTTACCAACTTAATAGAATTCTTTGAGGAAGTGACAAAGTTGATTGATGAGGGAAGGGCTGTCGATGTCATATACATGGACTTCAGTAAGGCGTTTGATAAGGTTCCCCTTGGCAAGCTGATGGAGAAAGTGAAGGCGCATGGGGTCCAAGGTGTACTAGCTAGATGGATAAAGAACTGGCTGGGCAACAGGAGACAGAGAGTAGCAGTAGAAGGGAGTTTCTCAAAATGGAGACGTGTGACCAGTGGTGTCCCACAAGGATCCGTGCTGGGACCACTGTTGTTTATGATATACATTAATGATTTGGAGGAAAGTATAGGTGGACTGATTAGCAAGTTTGCAGACGACACTAAGATTGGTGGAGTAGCAGATAGTGAAGGGGACTGTCAGAGAATACAGCAGAATATAGATAGATTGGAGAGTTGGGCAGAGAAATGGGAGATGGAGTTCAATCAGGGGAGATGGAGTTCAATCATGGCAAATGCGAGGTGATGCATTTTGGAAGATCCAATTCAAGAGTGAACTATACAGTAAATGGAAAAGTCCTGGGGAAAATTGATGTCCAGAGAGATTTGGGTGTTCAGGTCCACTGTTCCCTGAAGGTGGCAACGCAGGTAAATAGAGTGGTCAAGAAGGCATACGGCATGCTTTCCTTCATCGGACGGGGTATTGAGTACAAGAGTTGGCAGGTCATGTTCCAGTTGTATAGGACTTTGGTTCGGCCACATTTGGAATACTGCGTACAGTTCTGGTCGCCACATTATCAAAAGGATGTGGATGCTTTGGAGAGGGTGCAGAGGAGGTTCACCAGGATGTTGCCTGGTATGGAGGGCGCTAGCTATGAAGAGAGGTTGAGTAGATTAGGATTATTTTCATTAGAAAGACGAAGGTTGAGGGGGGACCTGATTGAGGTGTACAAAATCATGAGAGGTATAGACAGGGTGGATAGCAAGAGGCTTTTTCCCAGAGTGGGGGATTCAATTACTGGAGGAGACGAGTTCAAAGTGAAAGGGGAAAAGTTCAGGGGGATATGCGTGGAAAGTTCTTTATGCAGAGGGTGGTGGGTGCCTGGAACGCGTTGCCAGCGGAGGTGGTAGATGTGGGCACGATGGCGTCTTTTCAGATGTATCTAGACAGATACATGAATGGGCAGGAAGAAAAGAGATACAGAACCTTAGAAAATAGGCGACATGTTTAGAGCGAGGATCTGGATCGGCGCAGGCTTGGAGGGCCGAAGGGCCTGTTCCTGTGCTGTAATTTTCTTTGTTCTTTGTTCTAAATCTCTCTGACACTCTCAGGAACTCTCTAACAATCTCAAATAATCTCAGAAACTCTCTGACACTCTCTGAAACTCTTTGACACTCTCTGACACACTCTGACACTCTTTGACAATCTCTGACACTATCTGACACTCTCAGACACTCTCGGAAACTCTCCGAAACTCTCTGACATTCTCTGACACTCTCAGATACTATCTGACACTCACTGACACTGTCAGAAACTCTCAGTAACTCTCAGACACTCGTTAACACTCTCTGACACTCTCAGGCACTCTCTGACACTCTCAGATACTCTCAGAACCTCTCTGACAATCTCCGAAACTCTTTGAAACTCTTTGACACTCTCTGACACGCTCTGACAATCTTTGACAATATCTGAAACTTTCTGACACTCCCAGACAATCTCAGAAACTCGCAGAACCTCTCAGACACTCGCGAAATCTCTCTGACACTCTCAGGAACTCTCTAACAATCTCAAATAATCTCCGAAACTCTCTGACACTCTCTGAAACTCTTTGACACACTGTGACACACTCTGACACTCTTTGACAATCTCTGAAACTATCTGACACTCTCAGACACTCTCAGAAGCTCTCAGAAACTCTCTGACACTCTCTGACACTCTCAGATACTCTCTGACACTCGCTGACACTCTCAGAAACTCTCAGTAACTCTCATACACTCGTTAACACTCTCTGACACTCTCAGGCACTCTCTGACACTCTCAAATACTCTCAGAACGTCTCTGACAATCTCTGAAACTCTTTGACACTCTCTGACACTCTCTGAAAGACTCTGACACTCTGAGACACTCTCAGACTCCCTCTGACACTCTCAGACACTCTCTGACACTCTCAGACACTCTCTGAAAATCTGTGACATTCTCTGACACTCTCTGAAACTCTCTGATATTTACTGACACTCTCTGACACTCTCAGACACTCTCGGACACTCTCAGAGACTCTCAGCCACTCTCAGAATCTCTCTGACACCCTTTGACAATCTCTGACACTCTCAGACACACTCAGACATTCTCTGACACTCTCAGCCACTCTCAGAAACTCTCAGACACTCTCTGAAAGTCTCTGACACTCGAAGACACTCTCAGACACTCTCTGACACTGAGATACTCTCTGAAAATCTGTGACACTCTGAGACACTCTCTGAAAATCTCAGACAATCTGTGACACTCTCTGACACTCTGACATTCTCTGACACTCTCTGACACTCTCAGACACTCTCTAACAATCTCAAATTATCTCAGACACTCTCTGACACTCTCTGAAACTCTTTGGCACTCTCTGACACACTCTGCCACTCTCTGACAATCTCAGACACTCCGTGACACTCTCAGAAACTCTCAGACTCTCTCTGACACTCTCAGACACTCTCTGACACTCTGAGATACTCTCTGAAAATCTGTGACACTCTGAGACACTCGCTAAAAATCTCAGACACTCTCTGACACTCTGACACTCTCTGACATTCTCTGACACTCTCTGACACTCTCTAACAATCTCAAATTATCTCAGAAACTCTCTGACACTCTCTGAAACTCTTTGGCACTCTCTGACACACTCTGCCACTCTCTGACAATCTCAGACACTCCGTGACACTCTCAGAAACTCTCTGAAACTCTCTGAAACTCTCTGACACTCTCTGACACTCTCAGAAACTCTCAGACACGCTCTGACACTCTCAGACACTCTCTGAAAATCTGTGACATTCTCTGACACTCTCTGAAACTCTCTGACATTTACTGACACTCTCTGACACTCTCAGACACTCTCTGGCACTCTCAGACCCTCTCAGAATCTCTCTGAAACTCTCTGAAACTCACAGACACTCTCTGACACTCTCAGACACTCTCTGAAAGTTTCTGACACTCTGACACACTCTCAGACAGTCTCAGACTCTCTCTGACACTCTCTGACACTCTCAGACACTCTCTGAAAATCTGTGACATTCTCTGACACTCTCTGAAACTCTCTGACATTTACTGACACTCTCTGACACTCTCAGACACTCTCTGACACACTCAGACACTCTCAGCCACTCTCAGAAACTCTCTGACACCCTTTGACACTCTCTGACACTCTCAGACACACTCAGACATTCTCTGACACTCTCAGCCACCCTCAGAAACTCTCAGACACTCTCTGAAAGTCTCTGACACTCTGAGACACTCTCAGACACTCTCAGACACTCTCTGAAAGTTTCTGACACTCTGACACACTCTCAGACAGTCTCAGACTCTCTCTGACACTCTCTGACACTCTCAGACACTCTCTGAAAATCTGTGACATTCTCTGACACTATCTGAAACTCTCTGAAATTTACTGACACTCTCTGACACTCTCAGACACTCTCTGACACACTCAGACACTCTCAGCCACTCTCAGAAACTCTCTGACACCCTTTGACACTCTCTGACACTCTCAGACACACTCAGACATTCTCTGACACTCTCAGCCACCCTCAGAAACTCTCAGACACTCTCTGAAAGTCTCTGACACTCTGAGACACTCTCAGACACTCTCAGACTCTCTCTGACACTCTCAGACACTCTCTGACACTCTGAGATACTCTCTGAAAATCTGTGACACTCTGAGACACTCTCTAAAAATCTCAGACACTCTCTGACACTCTCTGACACTCTCTGACATTCTCTGACACTCTGACACTCTCAGCCACTCTCAGGATCTCTCTGAAACTCTCTGAAACTCTCAGACACTCTCAGACACTCTCAGAAAATCTCAGAAACTCTCTGAAACTCTCTGACACTCTCTGTCACTCTCAGACACTCTCTGAAAGTCTCTGACACTCTGAGACACTCTTAGACACTCTGAGACACTCTCAGACTCTCCCTGACACTCTCAGACACTCTCTGAAAATCTGTGACATTGTCTGACACTCTCTGACATTCTCTGACACTCTCAGCCAATCTCAGAAACTCTCAGAAACTCTCTGACACTCGTTAACACTCTTTGACACTCTCAGGCACTCTCCGACACTCTCAAATACTCTCAGAACCTCTCTGACAATCTTTGAAACTCTTTGAAACTCATTGACACTCTCTGACACTCTCTGACAATCTCAGAAATTCTCAGAAACTCTCAGAACCTCTTTGACACTCTCTGAAACACTCTGACACTCTCAGAAACTCTACGACACTCTCTGACACTCTCAGGATCTCTCTGAAACTCTCTGAAACTCTCAGACACTCTCAGACACTCTCAGAAAATCTCAGAAACTCTCTGAAACTCTCTGACACTCTCTGACACTCTCAGACACACTCTGAAAGTCTCTGACACTCTGAGACACTCTGAGACACTCTCAGACTCTCCCTGACACTCTCAGACTCTCTCTGAAAATCTGTGACATTGTCTGACACTCTCTGAAACTCTCTGACATTTACTGACACTCTCTGACACTCTCAGACACTCTCTGACACTCTCAGACACTCTCAGCCACTCTCAGAAACTCTCAGAAACTCTCTGACACCCTTTGACACTCTCTGACAATCTCAGACACACTCAGACATTGTCAGACACACTCAGCCACTCTCAGAAACTCTCAGACACTCTCTGAAAGTCTCTGACACTCTGAGACACTCTCAGACTCTCTCTGACACTCTCAGACACTCTCTGACACTCTGAGATACTCTCTGAAAATCCGTGACACTCTGAGACACACTCTGAAAATCTCAGACACTCTCTGACACTCTCTGACACTCTTTGACACTCTCAGACACTCGCTGAAACTCTCTGACACTCTCTGACACTCTCTGAAACTCTCTGACACTCTGTGACACTTTCTGACACTCACTGAAACAGTCTGACACACTCTTACTCTCTCTGAAACTCACTGACAATCTCAGACACACTCTGAAACTCTCAGAAACTCTCTAACACTCGCTGACTATCTCTGAAACTCTCAGACACACTCTGTCACTCGCTGACACTCTCAGAAACTCTCTGGAACTCTCTGACACTCAATAAAACTCTCTGACACGCTCCAGCACTCTCTGACACTCTCAGATACTCTCAGAAACTCTTTGACTCTCTCTGAAATGCTCTTACACACGATGACAACCTCTGACACTATCTGACACTCTGAGATATTCTCAGACACTCTCAGACACTCTCAGACACTCTCTGACACTCGATGAAACTCTCTGAAACTCTGTGACACTCTCAGACACTCGTTAACACTCTCTGACACTCTCAGGCACTCTCTGACACTCTCAAATACTCTCAGAACCTCTCTGACAATCTCTGAAACTCTTTGAAACTCTCTGACATTCTCAGAAACTCTCAGAAAATCTCAGAAACTCTCTGAACCTCTTTGACACTCTCTGAAACTCTCTGACACTCTCAGAAACTCTACGACACTCTCTGTCACTCTCAGGATCTCTCTGAAACTCTCTGAAACTCTCAGACAATCTCAGAAACTCTCAGAAACTCTCTGAAACTCTCTGACACTGTCTGACAGTCTCAGACACTCTCTGAAAGTCTCTAACACTCTGAGACACTCTGAGACACTCTCAGACTCTCTCTGACACTCTCAGACACTCTCTGACACTCTCAGCCACTCTCAGCCACTCTCAGAAACTCTCAGAAACTCCCTTGACACTCTTTGACACTCTGAGACACTCTCAGAAACTCTCTGACACTGTCTGACACTCTTAGACAATCTCAGACACTCGATGAAACTCTCTGACACTATCTGAAACACTCTGACACTCAGAGACACTCTCTCAGAAACTCACTGACAATCTCAGACACACTCAGAACCTCTCAGAAACTCTCTAACACTCTCTGACAATCTCTGACACTCTCAGACACTCTCAGAAACTCTCAGGAACTCTCTGACACACACTAAAACTCTCTGACACGCTCAGGCACTCTCTGACACTCTAAGATACTCTCAGAAACTCTCCGACACTCTCCGAAACTCTTTGACTCTCTCTGAAACCCTCTGACACACTTTGACAACCTCTGACGCTATCTGACACTCTGAGATACTCTCAGACACTCTCTGACACTCTCTGACAATCTCTGACACTCTCAGACACTCTCTGAATCTCTTTGACACTCTCTGACACTCGCTGAAACTCTCAGACCCTCTCAGAAACTCTCTGAAACTCTCTGCCACTCTCTGACAATCTCAGACTCTCGCTGAAACTCTCTGACACTCGTTAACACTCTCTGACACTCTCAGGCACTCTCCGACACTCTCAAATACTCTCAGAACCTCTCTGACAATCTTGGAAACTCTTTGAAACTCATTGACACTCTCTGACACTCTCTGACAATCTCAGAAATTCTCAGAAACTCTCAGAACCTCTTTGACACTCTCTGAAACACTCTGACACTCTCAGAAACTCTACGACACTCTCTGACACTCTCAGGATCTCTCTGAAACTCTCTGAAACTCTCAGACACTCTCAGACACTCTCAGAAAATCTCAGAAACTCTCTGAAACTCTCTGACACTCTCTGTCACTCTCAGACACTCTCTGAAAGTCTCTGACACTCTGAGACACTCTTAGACACTCTGAGACACTCTCAGACTCTCCCTGACACTCTCAGACACTCTCTGAAAATCTGTGACATTGTCTGACACTCTCTGACATTCTCTGACACTCTCAGCCAATCTCAGAAACTCTCAGAAACTCTCTGACACTCGTTAACACTCTTTGACACTCTCAGGCACTCTCCGACACTCTCAAATACTCTCAGAACCTCTCTGACAATCTTTGAAACTCTTTGAAACTCATTGACACTCTCTGACACTCTCTGACAATCTCAGAAATTCTCAGAAACTCTCAGAACCTCTTTGACACTCTCTGAAACACTCTGACACTCTCAGAAACTCTACGACACTCTCTGACACTCTCGGGATCTCTCTGAAACTCTCTGAAACTCTCAGACACTCTCAGACACTCTCAGAAAATCTCAGAAACTCTCTGAAACTCTCTGACACTCTCTGACACTCTCTGACAATCTCAGACACTCCGTGACACTCTCAGAAACTCTCTGAAACTCTCTGAAACTCTCTGACACTCTCTGACACTCTCTGACACTCTCTGACACTCTCAGAAACTCTCAGACACTCTCTGACACTCTCAGACACTCTCTGAAAATCTGTGACATTCTCTGACACTCTCTGAAACTCTCTGACATTTACTGACACTCTCTGACACTCTCAGACACTCTCTGGCACTCTCAGACCCTCTCAGAATCTCTCTGAAACTCTCTGAAACTCACAGACACTCTCTGACACTCTCAGACACTCTCTGAAAGGTTCTGACACTCTGACACACTCTCAGACAGTCTCAGACTCTCTCTGACACTCTCTGACACTCTCAGACACTCTCTGAAAATCTGTGACATTCTCTGACACTCTCTGAAACTCTCTGACATTTACTGACACTCTCTGACACTCTCAGACACTCTCTGACACACTCAGACACTCTCAGCCACTCTCAGAAACTCTCTGACACCCTTTGACACTCTCTGACACTCTCAGACACACTCAGACATTCTCTGACACTCTCAGCCACCCTCAGAAACTCTCAGACACTCTCTGAAAGTCTCTGACACTCTGAGACACTCTCAGACACTCTCTGAAAGTTTCTGACACTCTGACACACTCTCAGACAGTCTCAGACTCTCTCTGACAATCTCTGACACTCTCAGACACTCTCTGAAAATCTGTGACATTCTCTGACACTCTCTGAAACTCTCTGACATTTACTGACACTCTCTGACACTCTCAGACACTCTCTGACACACTCAGACGCTCTCAG
Organism: Heterodontus francisci; assembly: GCF_036365525.1. Classification (NCBI taxonomy): domain Eukaryota; kingdom Metazoa; phylum Chordata; class Chondrichthyes; order Heterodontiformes; family Heterodontidae; genus Heterodontus; species Heterodontus francisci. The sequence continues at coordinate 55,246 of NW_027140728.1, forward strand.
CCACTCTCAGAAACTCTCTGACACCCTTTGACACTCTCTGACACTCTCAGACACACTCAGACATTCTCTGACACTCTCAGCCACCCTCAGAAACTCTCAGACACTCTCTGAAAGTCTCTGACACTCTGAGACACTCTCAGACACTCTCAGACTCTCTCTGACACGCTCAGACACTCTCTGACACTCTGAGATACTCTCTGAAAATCTGTGACACTCTGAGACACTCTCTAAAAATCTCAGACACTCTCTGACACTCTCTGACATTCTCTGACACTCTCTGACACTCTCTGACAATCTCAGACTCTCGCTGAAACTCTCTGACACTCGTTAACACTCTCTGACACTCTCAGGCACTCTCCGACACTCTCCAATACTCTCAGAACCTCTCTGACAATCTTTGAAACTCTTTGAAACTCATTGACACTCTCTGAAACTCTCTGACAATCTCAGAAATTCTCAGAAACTCTCAGAACCTCTTTGACACTCTCTGAAACACTCTGACACTCTCAGAAACTCTAGGACACTCTCTGACACTCTCAGGATCTCTCTGAAACTCTCTGAAACTCTCAGACACACTCAGCCACTCTCAGAAACTCTCAGACACTCTCTGAAAGTCTCTGACACTCTGAGACACACTCAGACTCTCTCTGACACTCTCAGACACTCTCTGACACTCTGAGATACTCTCTGAAAATCCGTGACACTCTGAGACACACTCTGAAAATCTCAGACACTCTCTGACACTCTGACACTCTTTGACACTCTCAGACACTCGCTGAAACTCTCTGACACTCTCTGACACTCTCTGAAACTCTCTGACACTCTGTGACACTCTCTGACACTCACTGAAACAGTCTGACATTCTCTTACTCTCTCTGAAACTCACTGACAATCTCAGACACACTCTGAAACTCTCAGAAACTCTCTAACACTCGCTGACTATCTCTGAAACTCTCAGACACACTCTGTCACTCGCTGACACTCTCAGAAACTCTCTGGAACTCTCTGACACTCAATAAAACTCTCTGACACGCTCCAGCACTCTCTGACACTCTCAGATACTCTCAGAAACTCTTTGACTCTCTCTGAAACGCTCTTACACACGATGACAACCTCTGACACTATCTGACACTCTGAGATATTCTCAGACACTCTCAGACACTCTCTGACACTCTCTGACACTCACTGAAACTCTCTGAAACTCTGTGACACTCTCAGACACTCGTTAACACTCTCTGACACTCTCAGGCACTCTCTGACACTCTCAAATACTCTCAGAACCTCTCTGACAATCTCTGAAACTCTTTGAAACTCTCTGACATTCTCAGAAACTCTCAGAAAATCTCAGAAACTCTCTGAACCTCTTTGACACTCTCTGAAACTCTCTGACACCCTCAGAAACTCTACGACACTCTCTGTCACTCTCAGGATCTCTCTGACACTCTCTGAAACTCTCAGACAATCTCAGAAACTCTCAGAAACTCTCTGACACTGTCTGACACTCTCAGACACTCTCTGAAAGTCTCTAACACTCTGAGGCACTCTCAGACACTCTCAGACTCTCTCTGACACTCTCAGACACTCTCTGACACTCTCAGCCACTCTCAGCCACTCTCAGAAACTCTCAGAAACTCCCTGACACTCTTTGACACTCTGAGACACTCTCAGAAACTCTCTGACACTCTCTGACACTCTTAGACAATCTCAGACACTCGATGAAACTCTCTGACACTATCTGAAACACTCTGACACTCAGAGACACTCTCTCAGAAACTCACTGACAATCTCAGACACACTCAGAACCTCTCAGAAACTCTCTAACACTCTCTGACAATCTCTGACACTCTCAGACACTCTCAGAAACTCTCAGGAACTCTCTGACACACACTAAAACTCTCTGACACGCTCAGGCACTCTCTGACACTCTCAGATACTCTCAGAAACTCTCCGACACTCTCCGAAACTCTTTGACTCTCTCTGAAACCCTCTGACACACTTTGACAACCTCTGACACTATCTGACACTCTGAGATACTCTCAGACACTCTCTGACACTCTCTGACAATCTCTGACACTCTCAGACACTCTCTGAAACTCTTTGACACTCTCTGACACTCGCTGAAACTCTCAGACACTCTCAGAAACTCTCTGAAACTCTCTGCCAATCTCTGACAATCTCAGACTCTCGCTGAAAATCTCTGACACTCACTGACACTCTCTGACACTCTCTGCAATTCTGTGACAGTCGCAGACACTCGTTAACACTCTCTGACACTCTCAGGCACTCTCTGGCACTCTCAAATACTCTCAGAACTTCTCTGACAATCTCTGAAACTCTTTGAAACTCTCTGACATTCTCAGAAACTCTCAGAAAATCTCAGAAACTCTCTGAACCTCTTTGACACTCTCTGAAACTCTCTGACACCCTCAGAAACTCTACGACACTCTCTGTCACTCTCAGGATCTCTCTGAAACTCTCTGAAACTCTCAGACAATCTCAGAAACTCTCAGAAACTCTCTGAAACTCTCAGACACTCTCTGACACTCTCAGACACTCTCTGAAAGTCTCTAACACTCTGGGACACTCTCAGACACTCTCAGACTCTCTCTGACACTCTCAGACACTCTCTGACACACTCAGGCACTCTCTGAAAATCTGTGACATTCTCTGACACTCTCTGAAACTCTCTGACATTTACTGACACCCTCTGTCACTCTCAGAAACTCTCAGAAACTCCCTGACACTCTTTGACACTCTGAGACACTCTCAGAAACTCTCTGACACTCTCTGACACTCTTAGACAATCTCAGACACTCGATGAAACTCTGTGACACTATCTGAAACACTCTGACACTCAGAGACGCTCTCTCAGAAACTCACTGACAATCTCAGACACACTCAGAACCTCTCAGAAACTCTCTAACACTCTCTGACAATCTCTGACACTCTCAGACACTCTCAGAAACTCTCAGGAACTCTCTGACACACACTAAAACTCTCTGACACGCTCAGGCACTCTCTGACACTCTCAGATACTCTCAGAAACTCTCCGACACTCTCCGAAACTCTTTGACTCTCTCTGAAACCCTCTGACACACTTTGACAACCTCTGACACTATCTGAAACTCTGAGATACTCTCAGAAACTCTCACAAAGTCTCAGAAACTCTCTGAAACTCTTTGACACTCTCTGAAACTCTCCGACACTCTCAGAAACTCTATGACACTCTCTGACACTCTCTGACACTCGCTGAAACTCTCTGACAATCTATGAAACTCACTGACTCTCTCAGTCACTCTCAGATACTCTCAGAAACTCTCAGAAACTCACTGAAACTCTTGGGCACTTTCTGAAACTCTCTGACACTCCCAGAAACTCTATGACACTCTCTGACTCTCTCAGACACTCTCTGAAAGTCTCTGACTCTATCTGACACTCTCTGACACTCTCTGACACTCTCAGACACTCTCTCAAAGTCTCTGACACTATCTGACACTCTCTGACACTCGCTGAAACTCTCCGACACTCTCCGAAACTCTATGAAACTCACTGAAACTCTCAGACTTTCTCAAAAACTCTCAGAACCTCTCTGACACTCGCTGACTCTCTCAGACACTCACTGACACTCGCTGACACTCTCAGAAACTCGCAGAACCTCTCAGACACTCGCTAAAACTCTCTGACACTCTCAGGAACTCTCTAACAATCTCAAATAATCTCAGAAACTCTCTGACACTCTCTGAAACTCTTTGACAATCTCTGACACTCTCTGAGACTCTTTGACAATCTCCGACACTATCTGACAATCTCAGGCACTCTGACACTCTCAAATGCTCTCAGAACCTCTCTGACAATCTCTGAAACTCTTTGAAACTCTCTGACATTCTCAGAAACTCTCAGAAAATCTCAGAAACTCTCTGACACTCTCTGAAACTCTCTGACACCCTCAGAAACTCTACGACACTCTCTGTCACGCTCAGGATCTCTCTGAAACTCTCTGAAACTCTCAGACAATCTCGGAAACTCTCAGAAACTCTCTGAAACTCTCAGACACTCTCTGACACTCTCAGACACTCTCTGAAAGTCTCTAACACTCTGAGACACTCCCAGACACTCTCAGACTCTCCCTGACACTCTCAGACACTCTCTGACACTCTCTGAAAATCTGTGGCATTCCGTGACACTCTCTGAAACTCTCTGACATTTACTGACACCCTCGGACACTCTCAGACACTCTCTGACACTCTCAGCCACTCTCAGCCACTCTCAGAAACTCTCAGAAATTCCCTGACACTCTTTGACTCTCTGAGACACTCTCAGAAACTCTCTGACACTCTCTGACACACTTAGACAATCTCAGACACTCGATGAAACTCTCTGAGACTATCTGAAACACTCTGACACTCAGAGACACTCTCTCAGAAACTCACTGACAATCTCAGACACACTCAGAACCTCTCAGAAACTCTCTAACACTCTCTGACAATCTCTGACACTCTCAGACACTCTCAGAAACTCTCAGGAACTCTCTGACACACACTAAAACTCTCTGACACGCTCAGGCACTCTCTGACACTCTCAGATACTCTCAGAAACTCTCCGACACTCTCCGAAACTCTTTGACTCTCTCTGAAACCCTCTGACACACTTTGACAACCTCTGACACTATCTGACACTCTGAGATACTCTCAGAAACTCTCACAAAGTCTCAGAAACTCTCTGAAACTCTTTGACACTCTCTGAAACTCTCCGACACTCTCAGAAACTCCATGACACTCTCTGACACTCTCTGACACTCGCTGAAACTCTCTGACAATCTATGAAACTCACTGACTCTCTCAGTCACTCTCAGATACTCTCAGAAACTCTCAGAAACTCTCTGAAACTCTTGGACACTTTCTGAAACTCTCTGACACTCCCAGAAACTCTATGACACTCTCTGACTCTCTCAGACACTCTCTGAAATTCTCTGACACTATCTGACACTCTCTGACACACTCTGACACTCTCAGACACTCTCTCAAAGTCTCTGACACTATCTGACACTCTCTGACACTCTCTGACACTCGCTGAAACTCTCCGCGACTCTCCGAAACTCTATGAAACTCACTGACACTCTCAGACTTTCTCAAAAACTCTCCGAACCTCTCTGACACTCGCTGACTCTCTCAGACACTCACTGACACTCGCTGACACTCTCAGAAACTCGCAGAACCTCTCAGACACTCGCTAAAACTCGCTGACACTCTCAGGAACTCTCTGACAATCGCAAATAATCTCAGAAACTCTCTGACACTCTCTGAAACTCTTTGACAATCTCTGACACTCTCTGAGACTCTTTGACAATCTCCGACACTATCTGACACTCTCAGACACTCTCAGAAACTCTCAGAAAATCTCTGACATTCTCTGACACTCTCAGATACTCTCTGACACTCACTGACACTGTCAGAAACTCTCAGTAACTCTCAGACACTCGTTAACACTCTGTGACACTCTCAGGCACTCTCTGACACTCTCAGATACTCTCAGAACCTCTCTGACAATCTCCGAAACTCTTTGAAACTCTTTGACACTCTCTGACACTCTCTGACAATCTTTGACAATATCTGAAACTTTCTGACACTCCCAGACAATCTCAGAAACTCGCAGAACCTCTCAGACACTCGCTAAATCTCTCTGACACTCTCAGGAACTCTCTAACAATCTCAAATAATCTCCGAAACTCTCTGACACTCTCTGAAACTCTTTGACACACTGTGACACACTCTGACACTCTTTGACAATCTCTGAAACTATCTGACACTCTCAGACACTATCAGAAGCTCTCAGAAACTCTCTGACACTCTCTGACACTCTCAGATACTCTCTGACACTCGCTGACACTCTCAGAAACTCTCAGTAACTCTCATACACTCGTTAACACTCTCTGACACTCTCAGGCACTCTCTGACACTCTCAAATACTCTCAGAACGTCTCTGACAATCTCTGAAACTCTTTGACACTCTCTGACACTCTCTGAAAGACTCTGACACTCTGAGACACTCTCAGACTCCCTCTGACACTCTCAGACACTCTCTGACACTCTCAGACACTCTCTGAAAATCTGTGACATTCTCTGACACTCTCTGAAACTCTCTGATATTTCCTGACACTCTCTGACACTCTCAGACACTCTCGGACACTCTCAGAGACTATCAGCCACTCTCAGAATCTCTCTGACACCCTTTGACAATCTCTGACACTCTCAGACACACTCAGGCATTCTCTGACACTCTCAGCCACTCTCAGAAACTCTCTGACACTCTCTGAAAGTCTCTGACACTCGAAGACACTCTCAGACACTCTCTGACACTGAGATACTCTCTGAAAATCTGTGACACTCTGAGACACTCTCTGAAAATCACAGACAATCTCTGACACTCTCTGACACTCTGACATTCTCTGACACTCTCTGACACTCTCAGCCACTCTCAGAAACTCTCAGAAACTCTCTGACACTCTTTGACACTCTCTGACACTCTCAGACACACTCAGACATTCTCTGACAGTCTCAGCCACACTCAGAAACACTCTGACAATCTTTGAAACTCTCTGAAACTCTCAGACATTCTCAGACACTCTCTGACATTTACTGACACTCTCTGACACTCTCAGACACTCTCTGACACTCTCAGAATCACAGACGCTCTCTGACACGCTGAGACGCTCTCTGACACGCTGAGAAACTCTCTGAAAATCTCAGACACTCTCTGACACTCTCTGACACTCTCAGCTACTCTCAGAATCTCTCAGAAACTCTCTGACACTCTCTGACACTCTCAGAAACTCGCTGAAAATCTCTGACATTCTCTGACACTCTCTGAAACTCTCTGACACTCTGTGACACACTCTGACACTCGATGAAACTCTCTGACATTTTCTGACTCTCTATGAAACTTACTGACACTCTCAGACACACTCAGAAACTCGCAGAATCTCTCTGACACTCTTTGACATTCTCTGACAATCTCAGACACTCTCAGAAACTCTGTGACACCCTCTGACACTCGCTGAAACACACAGACACTCTCTGACTTTCTCTGACACTCTCAGCCACTCTCAGAAACTCTCATCCGCTCTTTGACACTCTTGACACTCTCAGACACTCTCTGACACTCTCTGAAACTCTCAGACGCTCTCAGACACTCTCTGACACTCTGACACTCGCTGAAACTCTCAGACCCTCTCAGAAACTCGCTGAAACTCTCTGCCACTCTCAGACACTCGCTGAAAATCTCTGACTCTCACTGACACTCTCTGAAACTCTCTGAAACTCTGTGACACTCTCAGACACTCGGTAACACTCTCTGACACTCTCAGGCACTCTCTGACACTCTCAAATACTCTCAGAACCTCTTTGACAATCTCTGAAACTCTTTGAAACTCTTTGACACTCTCTGACACTCTCTGACAATCTTTGACAGTATCTGAAACTATCTGACACTCCCAGACACTCTCAGAAAATCTCAGAAACTCTCTGAACCTCTTTGACACTCTCTGAAACACTCTGACACTCACAGAAACTCGACGACACTCTCTGAGACTCTCAGGATCTCTCTGAAACTCTCTGAAACTCTCAGACACTCTCAGACACTCTCAGACACTCTCAGAAACTCTCTGAAACTCTCTGACACACTCTGACAGTCTCTGAAACTCTCAGACACTCTCTGAAAGTCTCTGACACTCTGAGACACTCTTAGACACTCTCAGACTCTCTCTGACACGCTCTGACACTCTCAGACACTCTCTGAAAGTCTCTGACACTCTGAGACACTCTTAGACACTCTCAGACTCTCTCTGACACGCTCTGACACTCCCAGACACTCTCTGAAAATCTGTGACATTCTCTGACACTCTCTGAAACTCTCTGACATTTACTGACAATCTATGACACTCTCTGACACTCTCAGCCAATCTCAGAAACTCTCAGAAACTTTCTGACAATCTTTGACACTCTCTGACACTCTCAGACACACTCAGACATTCTCTGACACTCTCAGCCTCTCTCTGAAACTCGCAGAACCTCTCTGACACACTTTGACACTCTCTGACACTCTCAGACACTCTCAGACACTCTCTGACATTTACTGACACTCTCCGACACTCTCAGACACTCTCTGACACGCTGAGACACTCTCTGAAAATCTCAGAAACTCTCTGACACTCTCTGACACTCTCAGCTACTCTCAGAATCTCTCAGAAACTCTCTGACACTCTCTGACACTCTCAGAAACTCGCAGAAAATCTCTGACATTCTCTGACACTCTCTGAAACTCTCTGACACTCTGTGACACACTCTGACACTCGCTGAAACTCTCTGACACTCTCTGACACTCTATGAAACTCACTGACACTCTCAGACACACTCAGAAACTCGCAGAAACTCTCTGACACCCTTTGACATTCTCTGACACTCTCAGACACTCTCAGAAACTCTGTGACACCCTCTGACACTCGCTGAAACTCACTGACACTCTCAGACATTCTCTGACACTATCAGCCACTCTCAGAAACTCTGATACGCTCTTTGACACTCTCTGTCACTCTCTGACACTCTCAGACACTGTCTCAGACACTCTCTGACACTCTCTGACACTCGCTGAAACTCTCAGACCCTCTCAGAAAGTCTCTGAAACTCTCTGCCACTCTCTGATAATCTCAGACACTCGCTGAAAATCTCTGACACTCACGGACACTCTCTGAAACTCTCTGACACTTCATGACACTCTCTGACACTCGCTGAAACTCTCTGACACTCTATGAAACTCACTGACACTCTCAGTCACTCTCAGATACTCTCAGAAACTCTCATAAACTCTCTGAAACTCTTGGACACTCTCTGAAACTCTCTGACACTCCCAGAAACTCTATGACACTCTCTGATAATCTCAGACACTCTCTGAAAGTCTCTGACACTATCTGACACTCTCTGACACTCTCAGACACTCTCCCAAAGTCTCTGACATTCTCTGACACTCTCTGACACTCTCTGACACTCGCTGAAACTCTCCGACACTCTCCGACACTCTATGAAACTCACTGACACTCTCAGACTTTCTCTGACACTCTCAGACACTCACTGACACTCGCTGACACTCTCAGAAACTCGCAGAACCTCTCAGACACTCGCTAAAACTCTCTGACACTCTCAGGAACTCTCTAACAATCGCAAATAATCTCAGAAAGTCTCTGACACTCTCTGAAACTCTTTGACACTCTCTGTCACACTCTCACACTCTTTGACAATCTCTGACACTATCTGACACTCTCAGACACTATCAGAAACTCTCAGAAACTCTCTGACATTCTCTGACACTCTCAGATGCTCTCTGACACCCGCTAACACTCTGAGAAACTCTCAGTAACTCTCAGACACTCGTTAACACTCTCTGACACTCTCAGGCACTCTCTGACACTCTCAAATACTCTCAGAAGCTCTCTGACAATCTCCGAAACTCTTTGAAACTCTTTGACACTCTCTGACACTCTCTGACAATCTTTGACAATATCTGAAACTATCTGACACTCACTGACAATCTCAGAAACTCGCAGAACCTCTCAGACACTCGCTAAATCTCTCTGACACTCTCAGGAACTCTCTAACAATCTCAAATAATCTCAGAAACTCTCTGACACTCTCTGAAACTCTTTGACACTCTTTGACACACTCTGACACTCTTTGACAATCTCTGACACTCTCTGACACTCTCAGACACTCTCTCAAAGTCTCTGACATTCTCTGACACTCTCTGACACTCTCTGACACTCTCTGACACTCGCTGAAACTCTCTGACACTCTCCGACATTCTATGAAACTCACTGACACTCTCAGACTTTCTCAGAAACTCTCAGAACCTCTCTGACACTCTCTGATACTCTCAGACACTCACTGACACTCGCTGACACTCTCAGAAACTCGCAGAACCTCTCAGACACTCGCTAAAACTCTCTGACACTCTCAGGAACTCTCTAACAATCGCAAATAATCTCAGAAACTCTCTGACACTCTCTGAAACTCTTTGACACTCTCTGACACACTCTGACACTCTTTGACAATCTCTGACACTATCTGACACTCTCAGACACTCTCAGAAACTCTCTGACATTCTCTGACACTCTCAGATGCTCTCTGACACCCGCTGACACTCTCAGAAACTCTCAGTAACTCTCAGACACTCGTTAACACTCTCTGACACTCTCAGGCACTCTCTGACACTCTCAAATACTCTCAGAAGCTCTCTGACAATCTCCGAAACTCTTTGAAACTCTTTGACACTCTCTGACACTCTCTGACAATCTTTGACAATATCTGAAACTATCTGACACTCACTGACAATATCAGAAACTCGCAGAACCTCTCAGACACTCGCTAAATCTCTCTGACACTCTCAGGAACTCTCTAACAATCTCAACTAATCTCAGAAACTCTCTGACATTCTCTGAAACTCTTTGACACTCTCTGACACACTCTGACACTCTTTGACAATCTCTGACACCATCTGACACTCTCAGACACTCTGAGAAACTCTCAGAAACTCACTGACACTCTCTGACACTCTCAGATACTCTCTGACACTCGCTGACACTCTCAGAAACTCTCAGTAACTCTCAGACACTCGTTAACACTCTCTGACACTCTCAGGCACTCTCTGATATTCTCAAATACTCTCAGAACCTCTCTGACAATCTCTGAAACTCTTTGAAACTCTTTGACACTCTCTGACACTATCTGACAATCTTTGACAATATCTGAAACTATCTGACACTCCCAGACACTCTCAGAAAATCTCAGAAACTCTCTGAACCTCTTTGACACTCTCTGAAACACTCTGACACTCGCTGAAACTCTCTGACACTCTCCGACACTCTATGAAACTCACTGACACTCTCAGACTTTCTCAGAAACTCTCAGAACCTCTCTGACACTCTCTGATACTCTCAGACACTCACTGACACTCGCTGACACTCTCAGAAACTCGCAGAACCTCTCAGACACTCGCTAAAACTCTCTGACACTCTCAGGAACTCTCTAACAATCGCAAATAATCTCAGAAACTCTCTGACACTCTCTGAAACTCTTTGACACTCACTGACACACTCTGACACTCTTTGACAATCTCTGACACTATCTGACACTCTCAGACACTCTCAGAAACTCTCTGACATTCTCTGACACTCTCAGATGCTCTCTGACACCCGCTGACACTCTCAGAAACTCTCAGTAACTCTCAGACACTTGTTAACACTCTCTGACACTCTCAGGCACTCTCTGACACTCTCAAATACTCTCAGAAGCTCTCTGACAATCTCCGAAACTCTTTGAAACTCTTTGACACTCTCTGACACTCTCTGACAATCTTTGACAATATCTGAAACTATCTGACACTCACTGACAATCTCAGAAACTCGCAGAACCTCTCAGACACTCGCTAAATCTCTCTGACACTCTCAGGAACTCTCTAACAATCTCAACTAATCTCAGAAACTCTCTGACACTCTCTGAAACTCTTTGACACTCTCTGACACACTCTGACACTCTTTGACAATCTCTGACACCATCTGACACTCTCAGACACTCTGAGAAACTCTCAGAAACTCACTGACACTCTCTGACACTCTCAGATACTCTCTGACACTCGCTGACACTCTCAGAAACTCTCAGTAACTCTCAGACACTCGTTAACACTCTCTGACACTCTCAGGCACTCTCTGATATTCTCAAATACTCTCAGAACCTCTCTGACAATCTCTGAAACTCTTTGAAACTCTTTGACACTCTCTGACACTATCTGACAATCTTTGACAATATCTGAAACTATCTGACACTCTCAGACACTCTCAGAAAATCTCAGAAACTCTCTGAACCTCTTTGACACTCTCTGAAACACTCTGACACTCGCTGAAACTCTCTGACACTCTCCGACACTCTATGAAACTCACTGACACTCTCAGACTTTCTCAGAAACTCTCAGAACCTCTCTGACACTCTCTGATACTCTCAGACACTCACTGACACTCGCTGACACTCTCAGAAACTCGCAGAACCTCTCAGACACTCGCTAAAACTCTCTGACACTCTCAGGAACTCTCTAACAATCGCAAATAATCTCAGAAACTCTCTGACACTCTCTGAAACTCTTTGACACTCTCTGACACACTCTGACACTCTTTGACAATCTCTGACACTATCTGACACTCTCAGACACTCTCAGAAACTCTCTGACATTCTCTGACACTCTCAGATGCTCTCTGACACCCGCTGACACTCTCAGAAACTCTCAGTAACTCTCAGACACTTGTTAACACTCTCTGACACTCTCAGGCACTCTCTGACACTCTCAAATACTCTCAGAAGCTCTCTGACAATCTCCGAAACTCTTTGAAACTCTTTGACACTCTCTGACACTCTCTGACAATCTTTGACAATATCTGAAACTATCTGACACTCACTGACAATCTCAGAAACTCGCAGAACCTCTCAGACACTCGCTAAATCTCTCTGACACTCTCAGGAACTCTCTAACAATCTCAACTAATCTCAGAAACTCTCTGACACTCTCTGAAACTCTTTGACACTCTCTGACACACTCTGACACTCTTTGACAATCTCTGACACCATCTGACACTCTCAGACACTCTGAGAAACTCTCAGAAACTCACTGACACTCTCTGACACTCTCAGATACTCTCTGACACTCGCTGACACTCTCAGAAACTCTCAGTAACTCTCAGACACTCGTTAACACTCTCTGACACTCTCAGGCACTCTCTGATATTCTCAAATACTCTCAGAACCTCTCTGACAATCTCTGAAACTCTTTGAAACTCTTTGACACTCTCTGACACTATCTGACAATCTTTGACAATATCTGAAACTATCTGACACTCCCAGACACTCTCAGAAAATCTCAGAAACTCTCTGAACCTCTTTGACACTCTCTGAAATTCTCTGACACTCTGAGACACTCTTAGACACTCTCAGACTCTCTCTGACACGCTCTGACACTCCCAGACACTGTCTGAAAATCTGTGACATTCTCTGACACTCTCTGAAACTCTCTGACATTTACTGACAATCTATGACACTCTCTGACACTCTCAGCCAATCTCAGAAACTCTCAGAAACTTTCTGACAATCTTTGACACTCTCTGACACTCTCAGACACACTCAGACATTCTCTGACACTCTCAGCCTCTCTCTGAAACTCGCAGAACCTCTCTGACACACTTTGACACTCTCTGACACTCTCAGACACTCTCAGACACTCTCTGACATTTACTGACACTCTCCGACACTCTCAGACACTCTCTGACACGCTGAGACACTCTCTGAAAATCTCAGAAACTCTCTGACACTCTCTGACACTCTCAGCTACTCTCAGAATCTCTCAGAAACTCTCTGACACTCTCTGACACTCTCAGAAACTCGCAGAAAATCTCTGACATTCTCTGACACTCTCTGAAACTCTCTGACACTCTGTGACACACTCTGACACTCGCTGAAACTCTCTGACACTCTCTGACACTCTATGAAACTCACTGACACTCTCAGACACACTCAGAAACTCGCAGAAATTCTCTGACACCCTTTGACATTCTCTGACACTCTCAGACACTCTCAGAAACTCTGTGACACCCTCTGACACTCGCTGAAACTCACTGACACTCTCAGACATTCTCTGACACTATCAGCCACTCTCAGAAACTCTGATACGCTCTTTGACACTCTCTGTCACTCTCTGACACTCTCAGACACTGTCTCAGACACTCTCTGACACTCTCTGACACTCGCTGAAACTCTCAGACCCTCTCAGAAAGTCTCTGAAACTCTCTGCCACTCTCTGATAATCTCAGACACTCGCTGAAAATCTCTGACACTCACGGACACTCTCTGAAACTCTCTGACACTTCATGACACTCTCTGACACTCGCTGAAACTCTCTGACACTCTATGAAACTCACTGACACTCTCAGTCACTCTCAGATACTCTCAGAAACTCTCATAAACTCTCTGAAACTCTTGGACACTCTCTGAAACTCTCTGACACTCCCAGAAACTCTATGACACTCTCTGATAATCTCAGACACTCTCTGAAAGTCTCTGACACTATCTGACACTCTCTGACACTCTCAGACACTCTCCCAAAGTCTCTGACATTCTCTGACACTCTCTGACACTCTCTGACACTCGCTGAAACTCTCCGACACTCTCCGACACTCTATGAAACTCACTGACACTCTCAGACTTTCTCTGACACTCTCAGACACTCACTGACACTCGCTGACACTCTCAGAAACTCGCAGAACCTCTCAGACACTCGCTAAAACTCTCTGACACTCTCAGGAACTCTCTAACAATCGCAAATAATCTCAGAAAGTCTCTGACACTCTCTGAAACTCTTTGACACTCTCTGACACACTCTCACACTCTTTGACAATCTCTGACACTATCTGACACTCTCAGACACTCTCAGAAACTCTCTGACATTCTCTGACACTCTCAGATGCTCTCTGACACCCGCTAACACTCTGAGAATCTCTCAGTAACTCTCAGACACTCGTTAACACTCTCTGACACTCTCAGGCACTCTCTGACACTCTCAAATACTCTCAGAAGCTCTCTGACAATCTCCGAAACTCTTTGAAACTCTTTGACACTCTCTGACACTCTCTGACAATCTTTGACAATATCTGAAACTATCTGACACTCACTGACAATCTCAGAAACTCGCAGAACCTCTCAGACACTCGCTAAATCTCTCTGACACTCTCAGGAACTCTCTAACAATCTCAAATAATCTCAGAAACTCTCTGACACTCTCTGAAACTCTTTGACACTCTTTGACACACTCTGACACTCTTTGACAATCTCTGACACTCTCTGACACTCTCAGACACTCTCTCAAAGTCTCTGACATTCTCTGACACTCTCTGACACTCTCTGACACTCGCTGAAACTCTCTGACACTCTCCGACACTCTATGAAACTCACTGACACTCTCAGACTTTCTCAGAAACTCTCAGAACCTCTCTGACACTCTCTGATACTCTCAGACACTCACTGACACTCGCTGACACTCTCAGAAACTCGCAGAACCTCTCAGACACTCGCTAAAACTCTCTGACACTCTCAGGAACTCTCTAACAATCGCAAATAATCTCAGAAACTCTCTGACACTCTCTGAAACTCTTTGACACTCTCTCACACACTCTGACACTCTTTGACAATCTCTGACACTATCTGACACTCTCAGACACTCTCAGAAACTCTCTGACATTCTCTGACACTCTCAGATGCTCTCTGACACCCGCTGACACTCTCAGAAACTCTCAGTAACTCTCAGACACTCGTTAACACTCTCTGACACTCTCAGGCACTCTCTGACACTCTCAAATACTCTCAGAAGCTCTCTGACAATCTCCGAAACTCTTTGAAACTCTTTGACACTCTCTGACACTCTCTGACAATCTTTGACAATATCTGAAACTATCTGACACTCACTGACAATATCAGAAACTCGCAGAACCTCTCAGACACTCGCTAAATCTCTCTGACACTCTCAGGAACTCTCTAACAATCTCAACTAATCTCAGAAACTCTCTGACACTCTCTGAAACTCTTTGACACTCTCTGACACACTCTGACACTCTTTGACAATCTCTGACACCATCTGACACTCTCAGACACTCTGAGAAACTCTCAGAAACTCACTGACACTCTCTGACACTCTCAGATACTCTCTGACACTCGCTGACACTCTCAGAAACTCTCAGTAACTCTCAGACACTCGTTAACACTCTCTGACACTCTCAGGCACTCTCTGATATTCTCAAATACTCTCAGAACCTCTCTGACAATCTCTGAAACTCTTTGAAACTCTTTGACACTCTCTGACACTATCTGACAATCTTTGACAATATCTGAAACTATCTGACACTCCCAGACACTCTCAGTAAATCTCAGAAACTCTCTGAACCTCTTTGACACTCTCTGAAACACTCTGACACTCGCTGAAACTCTCTGACACTCTCCGACACTCTATGAAACTCACTGACACTCTCAGACTTTCTCAGAAACTCTCAGAACCTCTCTGACACTCTCTGATACTCTCAGACACTCACTGACACTCGCTGACACTCTCGGAAACTCGCAGAACCTCTCAGACACTCGCTAAAACTCTCTGACACTCTCAGGAACTCTCTAACAATCGCAAATAATCTCAGAAACTCTCTGACACTCTCTGAAACTCTTTGACACTCTCTGACACACTCTGACACTCTTTGACAATCTCTGACACTATCTGACACTCTCAGACACTCTCAGAAACTCTCTGACATTCTCTGACACTCTCAGATGCTCTCTGACACCCGCTGACACTCTCAGAAACTCTCAGTAACTCTCAGACACTTGTTAACACTCTCTGACACTCTCAGGCACTCTCTGACACTCTCAAATACTCTCAGAAGCTCTCTGACAATCTCCGAAACTCTTTGAAACTCTTTGACACTCTCTGACACTCTCTGACAATCTTTGACAATATCTGAAACTATCTGACACTCACTGACAATCTCAGAAACTCGCAGAACCTCTCAGACACTCGCTAAATCTCTCTGACACTCTCAGGAACTCTCTAACAATCTCAACTAATCTCAGAAACTCTCTGACACTCTCTGAAACTCTTTGACACTCTCTGACACACTCTGACACTCTTTGACAATCTCTGACACCATCTGACACTCTCAGACACTCTGAGAAACTCTCAGAAACTCACTGACACTCTCTGACACTCTCAGATACTCTCTGACACTCGCTGACACTCTCAGAAACTCTCAGTAACTCTCAGACACTCGTTAACACTCTCTGACACTCTCAGGCACTCTCTGATATTCTCAAATACTCTCAGAACCTCTCTGACAATCTCTGAAACTCTTTGAAACTCTTTGACACTCTCTGACACTATCTGACAATCTTTGACAATATCTGAAACTATCTGACACTCCCAGACACTCTCAGAAAATCTCAGAAACTCTCTGAACCTCTTTGACACTCTCTGAAATTCTCTGACACTCTGAGACACTCTTAGACACTCTCAGACTCTCTCTGACACGCTCTGACACTCCCAGACACTCTCTGAAAATCTGTGACATTCTCTGACACTCTCTGAAACTCTCTGACATTTACTGACAATCTATGACACTCTCTGACACTCTCAGCCAATCTCAGAAACTCTCAGAAACTTTCTGACAATCTTTGACACTCTCTGACACTCTCAGACACACTCAGACATTCTCTGACACTCTCAGCCTCTCTCTGAAACTCGCAGAACCTCTCTGACACACTTTGACACTCTCTGACACTCTCAGACACTCTCAGACACTCTCTGACATTTACTGACACTCTCCGACACTCTCAGACACTCTCTGACACGCTGAGACACTCTCTGAAAATCTCAGAAACTCTCTGACACTCTCTGACACTCTCAGCTACTCTCAGAATCTCTCAGAAACTCTCTGACACTCTCTGACACTCTCAGAAACTCGCAGAAAATCTCTGACATTCTCTGACACTCTCTGAAACTCTCTGACACTCTGTGACACACTCTGACACTCGCTGAAACTCTCTGACACTCTCTGACACTCTATGAAACTCACTGACACTCTCAGACACACTCAGAAACTCGCAGAAATTCTCTGACACCCTTTGACATTCTCTGACACTCTCAGACACTCTCAGAAACTCTGTGACACCCTCTGACACTCGCTGAAACTCACTGACACTCTCAGACATTCTCTGACACTATCAGCCACTCTCAGAAACTCTGATACGCTCTTTGACACTCTCTGTCACTCTCTGACACTCTCAGACACTGTCTCAGACACTCTCTGACACTCTCTGACACTCGCTGAAACTCTCAGACCCTCTCAGAAAGTCTCTGAAACTCTCTGCCACTCTCTGATAATCTCAGACACTCGCTGAAAATCTCTGACACTCACGGACACTCTCTGAAACTCTCTGACACTTCATGACACTCTCTGACACTCGCTGAAACTCTCTGACACTCTATGAAACTCACTGACACTCTCAGTCACTCTCAGATACTCTCAGAAACTCTCATAAACTCTCTGAAACTCTTGGACACTCTCTGAAGCTCTCTGACACTCCCAGAAACTCTATGACACTCTCTGATAATCTCAGACACTCTCTGAAAGTCTCTGACACTATCTGACACTCTCTGACACTCTCAGACACTCTCCCAAAGTCTCTGACATTCTCTGACACTCTCTGACACTCTCTGACACTCGCTGAAACTCTCCGACACTCTCCGACACTCTATGAAACTCACTGACACTCTCAGACTTTCTCTGACACTCTCAGACACTCACTGACACTCGCTGACACTCTCAGAAACTCGCAGAACCTCTCAGACACTCGCTAAAACTCTCTGACACTCTCAGGAACTCTCTAACAATCGCAAATAATCTCAGAAAGTCTCTGACACTCTCTGAAACTCTTTGACACTCTCTGACACACTCTCACACTCTTTGACAATCTCTGACACTATCTGACACTCTCAGACACTCTCAGAAACTCTCTGACATTCTCTGACACTCTCAGATGCTCTCTGACACCCGCTAACACTCTGAGAATCTCTCAGTAACTCTCAGACACTCGTTAACACTCTCTGACACTCTCAGGCACTCTCTGACACTCTCAAATACTCTCAGAAGCTCTCTGACAATCTCCGAAACTCTTTGAAACTCTTTGACACTCTCTGACACTCTCTGACAATCTTTGACAATATCTGAAACTATCTGACACTCACTGACAATCTCAGAAACTCGCAGAACCTCTCAGACACTCGCTAAATCTCTCTGACACTCTCAGGAACTCTCTAACAATCTCAAATAATCTCAGAAACTCTCTGACACTCTCTGAAACTCTTTGACACTCTTTGACACACTCTGACACTCTTTGACAATCTCTGACACTCTCTGACACTCTCAGACACTCTCTCAAAGTCTCTGACATTCTCTGACACTCTCTGACACTCTCTGACACTCGCTGAAACTCTCTGACACTCTCCGACACTCTATGAAACTCACTGACACTCTCAGACTTTCTCAGAAACTCTCAGAACCTCTCTGACACTCTCTGATACTCTCAGACACTCACTGACACTCGCTGACACTCTCAGAAACTCGCAGAACCTCTCAGACACTCGCTAAAACTCTCTGACACTCTCAGGAACTCTCTAACAATCGCAAATAATCTCAGAAACTCTCTGACACTCTCTGAAACTCTTTGACACTCTCTCACACACTCTGACACTCTTTGACAATCTCTGACACTATCTGACACTCTCAGACACTCTCAGAAACTCTCTGACATTCTCTGACACTCTCAGATGCTCTCTGACACCCGCTGACACTCTCAGAAACTCTCAGTAACTCTCAGACACTCGTTAACACTCTCTGACACTCTCAGGCACTCTCTGACACTCTCAAATACTCTCAGAAGCTCTCTGACAATCTCCGAAACTCTTTGAAACTCTTTGACACTCTCTGACACTCTCTGACAATCTTTGACAATATCTGAAACTATCTGACACTCACTGACAATATCAGAAACTCGCAGAACCTCTCAGACACTCGCTAAATCTCTCTGACACTCTCAGGAACTCTCTAACAATCTCAACTAATCTCAGAAACTCTCTGACACTCTCTGAAACTCTTTGACACTCTCTGACACACTCTGACACTCTTTGACAATCTCTGACACCATCTGACACTCTCAGACACTCTGAGAAACTCTCAGAAACTCACTGACACTCTCTGACACTCTCAGATACTCTCTGACACTCGCTGACACTCTCAGAAACTCTCAGTAACTCTCAGACACTCGTTAACACTCTCTGACACTCTCAGGCACTCTCTGATATTCTCAAATACTCTCAGAACCTCTCTGACAATCTCTGAAACTCTTTGAAACTCTTTGACACTCTCTGACACTATCTGACAATCTTTGACAATATCTGAAACTATCTGACACTCCCAGACACTCTCAGAAAATCTCAGAAACTCTCTGAACCTCTTTGACACTCTCTGAAACACTCTGACACTCGCTGAAACTCTCAGTAACTCTCAGACACTGTTTGACACTCTCTGACACTCTCAGACACTCTCTGACATTTACTGACACTCTCTGACACTCTCAGACACTCTCTGACACTCTCAGACACTCTCTGACACGCTGAGACACTCTCTGACACTCTCAAATACTCTCAGAACCTCTCTGACACACTCAGACACACTCAGACATTCTGTGACACTCTCAGCCACTCTCATAAACTCTCAGACACTGTCTGAAAGTCTCTGACAATCTGAGACACTCTCAGACACTCTCAGCATCTCTCTGACACACTCAGACACTCTCTGACACTCTGAGACACTCTCTGAAAATCTGTGACACTCTGAGACACTCTCTGAAAATCTCTGAACATCTCAGACACTCTCTGACACTCGCTGACACTCTCTGACACTCTCAGCCACTCTCAGAAACTTTCAGAAACTCTCTGACACTGTTTGACACTCTCTGACACTCTCAGACACTCTCTGACATTTACTGACACTCTCTGACACTCTCAGACACTCTCTGACACTCTCAGACACTCTCTGACACGCTGAGACACTCTCTGAAAATCTCAGAAACTCTCTGACACTCTCTGACACTCTCAGCTACTCTCAGAATCTCTCAGAAACTCTCTGACACTCTGTGACACTCTCAGAAACTCGCTGAAAATCTCTGACATTCTCTGACACTCTCTGAAACTCTCTGACAGTCTGTGACACAGTCTGACACTCGCTGAATCTCTCTGGCACTCTCTGACACTCTATGAAACTCACTGACACTCTCAGACACTCTCAGAAACTCGCAGAAACTCTCTGACACTCTTTGAAACTCTCTGACACTCTCAGACACTCTCAGAAACTCTGTGACACCCTCTGACACTCGCTGAAACTCACTGACACTCTCTGACATTCTCTGACACTCTCAGCCACTCTCAGAATCTCTGTGACACTCTCTGACACTCTCAGACAATCTCTGACACTCTCTGACACTCTCAGAAACTCTCAGAAACTCTCTGACACTCTTTGACACTCTCTGACACTCTCAGACACACTCAGAAACTCTGTGACACCCTCTGACACTCGCTGAAACTCACTGACACTCTCTGACATTCTCTGACACTCTCAGCCACTCTCAGAATCTCTGTGACACTCTCTGACACTCTCAGACAATCTCTGACACTCTCTGACACTCGCTGAAACTCTCAAACCCTCTCAGAAACTCTCTGAAACTCGCTGACACTCTCTGACAATCTCAGACACTCGCTGAAAATCTCTGACACTCACGGACACTCTCTGAAACTCTCTGACACTCCGTGACACTCTCTGACACTCGCTGAAACTCTCAAACCCTCTCAGAAACTCTCTGAAACTCGCTGCCACACTCTGACAATCTCAGACACTCGCTGAAAATCTCTGACACTCACTGACACTCTCTGAAACTCTCTGACACTCCGTGACATTCTCTGACACTCGCTGAAACTCTCAGAAAATCTCAGAAACTCTCTGAACCACTTTGACAATTTCTGAAACTCTCTGACACTCTCAGAAACTCTACGACACTCTCTGACACTCTCAGGATCTCTCTGAAACTCTCTGAAACTCTCAGACACTCTCAGAAACTCTCAGAAACTCTCTGAAACTCTCTGACACTCTCTGATACTCTCAGACAAACTCTGAAAGTCAGTGACACTCTGAGACACTCTCAGACACTCTCAGACTCTCTCTGACACTCTCTGACACTCTTTGACACTCTCTGACACTCTCAGACACTCTCTGACATTTACTGACACTCTCTGACACTCTCAGACACTCTCTGACATTTACTGACACTCTCTGACACTCTCAGACACTCTCTGACACTCTCAGGCACTCTCTGACACTCTCAAATACTCTCAGAACCTCTCTGACAATGTCTGAAACTCTTTGAAACTCTTTGACACTCTCTGAAACTCTTTGACACTCTCTGAAACTCTCTGACACTCTCAGAAACTCTACGACACTCTCTGACACTCTCAGGATCTCTCTGAAACTACCTGAAACTCTCAGACACTCTCAGAAACTCTCAGAAACTCTCTGAAACTCTCTGACACTCTCTGATACTCTCAGACACACTCTGAATATCTGTGACATTCTCTGACATTCTCTGAAACTCTCTGGCATTTACTGACACTCTCTGACACTCTCAGACACTCTCAGAAAATCTCAGAAACTGTCTGACACTCTAAGACACTCTCTGAAAATCTGTGACATTTTCTGACACTCTCTGACATTCTCAGACACACTCAGACATTCTCTGACACTTTCAGCCACTCTCAGAAACTCTCAGACACTGTCTGAAAGTCTCTGAAACTCTGAGACACTCTCAGACACTCTCAGACTCTCTCTGACACTCTCAGAAACTCTCTGACACTCTGAAACACTCTCTGAAAATCTGTGACACTCTGAGACACTCTCTGAAAATCTCAGAAAATCTCAGACACTCTCTGACACTCGCTGACACTCTCTGACATTCTCTGACACTCTTTGACACTCTCAGCCACTCTCAGAAACTCTCAGAAACTCTCTGACATTCTTTGACACTCTCAGACACTCTCAGACACTCTCTGACATTTACTGACACTCTCTGACACTCTCAGAAACTCTCTGAAACTCTCTGACACTCTCTGAAATTCTCCGACACGCTCAGAAACTCTCTGACCCTCTTTGACACTCTCTGACACTCTCAGACACTCTCAGACACTCTCTGACACTCTCAGACACTCTCTGACACTCTCAGACACTCTCTGACACGCTGAGACTCTCTCTGAAAATCTCAGAAACTCTCTGACACTCTCTGACACTCTCTGACACTCTCAGCTACTCTCAGATTCACTCAGAAACTCTCTGACACTCTGTGACACTCTCAGAAACTCGCTGAAAATCTCTGACATTCTCTGACACTCTCTGAAACTCTCTGACACTCTGTGACACACTCTGACACTCGCTGAATCTCTCTGACACTCTCAGACACTCTCAGAAACTCGCAGATACTCTCTGACACTCTTTGAAACTCTGTGACACTCTCAGACACTCTCAGAAACTCTGTGACACCCTCTGACACGCGCTGAAACTCACTGACACTCTCTGACATTCTCTGACACTCTTTGCCACTCTCAGAATCTCTGTGACACTCTCTGACACTCTCAGACAATCTCTGAAAATCTCTGACACTCGCTGAAACTCTCAGACCCTCTCAGAAACTCTCTGAAACTCTCTGAAACTCTCTGCCACTCTCTGACAATCTCAGACACTCGCTGAAAATCTCTGACACTCACTGACACTCTCTGAAACTCTCTGACACTCCGTGACACTCTCTGACACTCGCTGAAACTGTCTGACACTCTCTGACAATCTTTGACAATATCTTAAACTATCTGACACTCCCAGACACTCTCAGAAAATCTCAGAAACTCTCTGAACCACTTTGACACGTTCTGAAACTCTCTGACACTCTCAGAAACTCTACGACACTCTCTGACACTCTCAGGATCTCTCGGAAAATCTCTGAAACTCTCAGACACTCTCAGAAACTCTCGGAAACTCTCTGAAACTCTCTGACACTCTCTGATACTCTCAGACAAACTCTGAAAGTCTGTGACACTCTGAGACACTCTCAGACACTCTCAGACTCTCTCTGACACTCTCTGACACTCTTTGACACTCTCTGACACTCGCAGACACTCTCTGACATTTACTGACATTCTCTGACACTCTCAGACACTCTCTGACATTTACTGACACTCTCTGACACTCTCAGACACTCTCTGACACTCTCAGGCACTCTCTGACACTCTCAAATACTCTCAGAACCTCTCTGACAATGTCTGAAACTCTTTGAAACTCTTTGACACTCTCTGACAATCTTTGACAACATCTGAAACTCTCTGAAACTCTCTGACACTCTCAGAAACTCTACGACACTCTCAGACACTCTCAGGATCTCCCTGAAACTCTCTGAAACACTCAGACACTCTCAGAAACTCTCAGAAAATCTCAGAAACTCTCTGAACCTCTTTGACACTCTCTGAAACTCTCTGACACTCTCAGAAACTCTGTGACACTCTCTGACACTCTCAGGATCTCTCTGAAACTCTCTGAAACTCTCTGACACTCTCAGAAACTCTACGACACTCTCTGACACTCTCAGGATCTCTCTGAAACTCTCTGAAACTCTCTGAAACTCTCGGACACTCTCAGAAACTCTTAGAAACTCTCAGAAACTCTCTGAAACTCTCTGACACTCTCTGATACTCTCAGACACACTCTGAAAGTCTGTGACACTCTTAGACACTCTCAGACACTCTCAGACTCTCTCTGACACTCTCAGACACTATCTGACACTCTAAGACACTCTCTGAATATCTGTGACATTCTCTGACATTCTCTGAAACTCTCTGACATTTACTGACACTCTCTGACACTCTGAGACACTCTCTGAAAATCTCAGAAAATCTCTGACACTCTCAGACACTCTCTGACACTCTGAGACACTCTCTGAAAATCTGTGACACTCTGAGACACTCTCAGCCACTCTCAGAAAATCTCAGACACTCTCTGACACTCGCGGACTCTCTCTGACATTCTCTGACACTCTTTGACACTCTCAGCCACTCTCAGAAACACTCAGAAACTCTCTGACACTCTTTGACACTCTCTGACACTCTCAGACACACTCAGACATTCTCTGACACTCTCAGCCACTCTCAGAAACTCTCAGAAACTCTCTGACACTCTTTGACACTCTCCGACACTCTCAGACACTCTCAGACACTCTCTGACATTTACTGACACTCTCTGACACTCTCAGACACTCTCTGACACGCTGAGACACTCTCTGAAAATCTCAGAAACTCTCTGACACTCTCTGACACTCTCAGCTACACTCAGAATCTCTCAGAAAGTCTCTGATACTCTGTGACACTCTCAGAATCTCGCTGAAAATCTCTGACATTCTCTGACACTCTCTGAAACTCTCTGACACTCTGTGACACACTCTGACACTCGCTGAATCTCACTGACATTCTCTGACACTCTTTGACACTCTCTGACACTCTCAGACAAACTCAGACATTCTCTGACGCTCTCAGCCACTCTGAGCCACTGTCAGAAACACTCAGAAACTCTCTGAAACTCTCTGACTCTCTCTGACGCTCTCCGACACTCTCAGAAACTCTCTGACACTCTTTGACACTCTCAGACACTCTCAGACACTCTCAGACACTCTCTGACACTCTCAGACACTCTCTGACGCTCTCAGACACTCTCTGACACGCTGAGACACTCTCTGAAAATCTCAGAAACTCTCTGACACTCTCTGACACTCTCTGACACTCTCAGCTACTCTCAGAATCTCTCAGAAACTCTCTGACACTCTGTGACATTCTCAGAAACTCGCCGAAAATCTCTGACATTCTCTGACACTCTCTGAAACTCTCTGACACTCTGTGACACACTCTGACACTCGCTGAATCTCTCTGACACTCTCAGACACTCTCAGAAACTCGCAGATACTCTCTGACACTCTTTGAAATTCTCTGACACTCTCAGACACTCTCAGAAACTCTGTGACACCCTCTGACACTCGCTGAAACTCACTGACACTCTCTGACATTCTCTGACACTCTCAGCCACTCTCAGAATCTCTGTGACACTCTCTGACACTCTCAGACAATCTCTGACACTCTCTGACACTCGCTGAAACTCTCAGACCCTCTCAGAAACTCTCTGAAACTCTCTGCCACTCTCTGACAATCTCAGACACTCGCTGAAAATCTCTGACACTCACTGACACTCTCTGAAACTCACTGACACTCCGTGACACTCTCTGACACTCGCTGAAACTCTCTGACACTCTCTGACAATCTTTGACAATATCTGAAACTATCTGACACTCCCAGACACTCTCAGAAAATCTCAGAAACTCTCTGAACCACTTTGACACTTTCTGAAACTCTCTGACACTCTCAGAAACTCTACGACACTCTCTGACACTCTCAGGATCTCTCTGAAACTCTCTGAAACTCTCAGACACTCTCAGAAACTCTCAGAAACTCTCTGAAACTCTCTGACACTCTCTGATACTCTCAGACAAACTCTGAAAGTCTGTGACACTCTGAGACACTCTCAGACGCTCTCTGACATTTACTGACACTCTCTGACACTCTCAGACACTCTCTGACATTTACTGACACTCTCTGACACTCTCAGACACTCTCTGACACTCTCAGGCACTCTCTGACACTCTCAAATACTCTCAGAACCTCTCTGACAATGTCTGAAACTCTTTGACACTCTCTGACAATCTTTGACAATATCTGAAACTATCTGACACTCCCAGACACTCTCAGAAAAGCTCAGAAACTCTCTGAACCTCTTTGACACTCTCTGAAACTCTCTGACACTCTCAGAAACTCTACGACACTCTCTGACACTCTCAGGATCTCTCTGAAACTCTCTGAAACTCTCAGACACTCTCAGAAACTCTCAGAAACTCTCTGAAACTCTCTGACACTCTCTGATACTCTCAGACAAACTCTGAAAGTCTGTGACACTCTGAGACACTCTCAGACGCTGTCTGACATTTACTGACACTCTCTGACACTCTCAGACACTCTCTGACATTTACTGACACTCTCTGACACTCTCAGACACTCTCTGACACTCTCAGGCACTCTCTGACACTCTCAAATACTCTCAGAACCTCTCTGACAATGTCTGAAACTCTTTGACACTCTCTGACAATCTTTGACAATATCTGAAACTATCTGACACTCCCAGACACTCTCAGAAAAGCTCAGAAACTCTCTGAACCTCTTTGACACTCTCTGAAACTCTCTGACACTCTCAGAAACTCTACGACACTCTCTGACACTCTCAGGATCTCTCTGAAACTCTCTGAAACTCTCAGACACTCTCAGAAACTCTCAGAAAATCTCAGAAACTCGCAGAACCTCTCAGACACTCGCTAAATCTCTCTGACACTCTCAGGAACTCTCTAACTATCTCAAATAATCTCAGAGAATCTCTGACACTCTCTGAAACTCTTTGACACACTGTGACACACTCTGACACACTTTGACAATCTCTGACACTATCTGACACTCTCAGACACTCTCAGAAGCTCTCAGAAACTCTCTGACACTCTCTGAGACTCTGAGATACTCTCTGACACTCGCTGAAACTCTCGGAAACTCTCAGTAACTCTCAGACACTCGTTAACACTCTCTGACACTCTCAGGCACTCTCTGACACTCTCAAATACTCTCAGAACCTCTCTGACAATGTCTGAAACTCTTTGAAACTCTTTGACACTCTCTGACAATCTTTGACAATATCTGAAACTATCTGACACTCCCACACACTCTCAGAAAATCTCAGAAACTCTCTGAACCTCTTTGACACTCTCGGAAACTCTCTGACACTCTCAGAAACTCTACGACACTCTCTGACACTCTCAGGATCTCTCTGAAACTCTCTGAAACTCTCAGACACTCTCAGAAACTCTCAGAAACTCTCTGAAACTCTCTGACACTCTCTGATACTCTCAGACAAAGTCTGAAAGTCTGTGACACTCTGAGACACTCTCAGACGCTCTCTGACATTTACTGACACTCTCTGACACTCTCAGACACTCTCTGACATTTACTGACACTCTCTGACACTCTCAGACACTCTCTGACATTCTCAGGCACTCTCTGACACTCTCAAATACTCTCAGAACCTCTCTGACAATGTCTGAAACTCTTTGACACTCTCTGACAATCTTTGACAATATCTGAAACTATCTGACACTCCCAGACACTCTCAGAAAAGCTCAGAAACTCTCTGAACCTCTTTGACACTCTCTGAAACTCTCTGACACTCTCAGAAACTCTACGACACTCTCTGACACTCTCAGGATCTCTCTGAAACTCTCTGAAACTCTCAGACACTCTCAGAAACTCTCAGAAAATCTCAGAAACTCGCAGAACCTCTCAGACACTCGCTAAATCTCTCTGACACTCTCAGGAACTCTCTAACAATCTCAAATAATCTCAGAAACTCTCTGACACTCTCTGAAACTCTTTGACACACTGTGACACACTCTGACACACTTTGACAATCTCAGACACTATCTGACACTCTCAGACACTCTCAGAAGCTCTCAGAAACTCTCTGACACTCTCTGAGACTCTCAGATACTCTCTGACACTCGCTGAAACTCTCGGAAACTCTCAGTAACTCTCAGACACTCGTTAACACTCTCTGACACTCTCAGGCACTCTCTGACACTCTCAGATACTCTCAGAACCTCTCTGACAATGTCTGAAACTCTTTGAAACTCTTTGACACTCTCTGACAATCTTTGACAATATCTGAAACTATCTGACACTCCCACACACTCTCAGAAAATCTCAGAAACTCTCTGAACCTCTTTGACTCTCTCGGAAACTCTCTGACACTCTCAGAAACTCTACGACACTCTCTGACACTCTCAGGATCTCTCTGAAACTCTCTGAAACTCTCAGACACTCTCTGAAACTCTCAGAAACTCTCTGAAACTCTCTGACACTCTCTGATACTCTCAGACACACTCTGAAAGTCTGTGACACTCTGAGACACTCTCAGACACTCTCAGACTCTCTCTGACACTCTCAGACACTCTTTGACACTCTAAGACACTCTCTGAATATCTGTGACATTCTCTGACATTCTCTGAAACTCTCTGACATTTACTGACACTCTCTGACACTCTCAGACACTCTCAGAAACTCTCAGAAACTCTCTGACACTCAAAGAAACTCTCTGAAAATCTGTGACATTTTCTGACACTCTCTGACATTCTCAGACACACTCAGACATTCTCTGACACTTTCAGCCACTCACAGAAACTCTCAGACACTGTCTGAAAGTCTCTGACACTCTGAGACACTCTCAGACACTCTCAGACTCTCTCTGACACTCTCAGACACTATCTGACACTCTGAGACACTCTCTGAAAATCTGTGACACTCTGAGACACTCTCTGAAAATCTCAGAAAATCGCAGACACTCTCTAACACTCGCTGACACTCTCTGACATTCTCTGACACTCTTTGACACTCTCAGCCACTCTCAGAAACACTCAGAAACTCTCTGACACTCTTTGACACTCTCTGAGACTCTCAGACACACTCAGACATTCTCTGACACTCTCAGCCACTCTCAGAAACTCTCAGAAACACTCTGACACTCTTTGACACTCTCTGACACTCTCTGACACTCTCAGACACTCTCTGACATTTACTGACACTCTCTGACACTCACAGACTCTCTCTGACACTCTCAGACACTCTCTGACACGCTGAGACACCCTCTGAAAATCTCAGAAACTCTCTGACACTCTCTGACACTCTCTGACGCTCTCAGCTACACTCAGAATCTCTCAGAAACTCTCTGATACTCTGTGACACTCTCAGAATCTCGCTGAAAATCTCTGACATTCTCTGACACTCTCTGAAACTCTCTGACACTCTGTGACACACTCTGACACTCGCTGAATCTCACTGACATTCTCTGACACTCTTTGACACTCTCTGACACTCTCAGACACACTCAAACATTCTCTGACACTCTCAGACACTCTCAGAAACACTCAGAAACTCTCTGAAACTCTCTGACACTCTCTGACGCTCTCCGACACTCTCAGAAACTCTCTGACACTCTTTGACACTCTCTGACACTCTCAGACACTCTCAGACACTCTCTGACACTCTCAGACACTCTCTGACACTCTCAGACACTCTCTGACACGCTGAGACACTCTCTGAAAATCTCAGAAACTCTCTGACACTCTCTGACACTCTCTGACACTCTCAGCTACTCTCAGAATCTCTCAGAAACTCTCTGACACTCTGTGACACTCTCAGAAACTCGCTGAAAATCTCTGACATTCTCTGACACTCTCTGAAACTCTCTGACACTCTGTGACACACTCTGACACTCGCTGAATCTCTCTGACACTCTCAGACACTCTCAGAAACTCGCAGATACTCTCTGACACTCTTTGAAACTCTCTGACACTCTCAGACACTCTCAGACAATCTCTGACACTCTCTGACACTCGCTGAAACTCTCAGACCCTCTCAGAAACTCTCTGAAACTCTCTGAAACTCTTTGCCACTCTCTGACAATCTCACACACTCGCTGAAAATCTCTGACACTCACTGACACTCTCTGAAACTCTCTGACACTCCGTGATTCTCTCTGACACTCGCTGAAACTCTCGGACACACTCTGACACTCTATGAAACTCACTGACACTCTCAGACACTCTCAGAATCTCTTAGATACTCTCAGAAACTCTCTGACACTCTCAGACACTCTCTGACACTCGCTGACACTCTCAGAAACTCGCTGAAACTCTCTGACACCTGCTAAAACTCTCTGACTCTCTCAGGCACTCTCTGACACTCTCAAATAATCTCTGACATTCTCTGACACTCTCTGAAACGTTTTGACACTCTCTGACATTCTCTGACACTCTTTGACAATCTCTGACACTCACTGAAACTCTCTTAAACTCTCTGACACTCCGTGACACTCTCTGACACTCGCTGAAACTCTCAAACCCTCTCAGAAACTCTCAGAAACTCGCTGCCACTCTCCGACAATCTCAGACACTCACTGAAAATCTCTGACACTCACTGACACTCTCTGAAACTCTCTGACACTCCGTGAGACTCTCTGACACTCGCTGAAACTCTCTGACACTCTCTGACAATCTTTGACAATATCTTAAATTATCTGACACTCCCAGACACTCTCAGAAAATCTCAGAAAGTCTCTGAACCACTTTGACACTTTCTGAAACTCTCTGACACTCTCAGAAACTCTACGACACTCTCTGACACTCTCAGGATCTCTCTGAAACTCCCTGAAACTCTCAGACACTCTCAGACACTCTCTGATACTCTCAGACAAACTCTGAAAGTCTGTGACACTCTGAGACACTCTCAGACACTCTCAGACTCTCTCTGACACTCTCTGACACTCTTTGACACTCTCTGACACTCTCAGACACTCTCTGACATTTACCGACACTCTCAGACACTCTCTGACATTTACTGACACTCTCTGACACTCTCAGACACTCTCTGACACTCTCAGGCACTCTCTGACACTCTCAAATACTCTCAGAACCTCTCTGACAATGTCTGAAACTCTTTGAAACTCTTTGACACTCTCTGACAATCTTTGACAATATCTGAAACTATCTGACACTCCCAGACACTCTCAGAAAATCTCAGAAACTCTCTGAACCTCTTTGACACTCTCGGAAACTCTCTGACACTCTCAGAAACTCTACGACACTCTCTGACACTCTCAGGATCTCTCTGAAACTCTCTGAAACTCTCAGACACTCTCAGAAACTCTCAGAAACTCTCTGAAACTCTCTGACACTCTCTGATACTCTCAGACACACTCTGAAAGTCTGTGACACTCTGAGACACTCTCAGACACTCTCAGACTCTCTCTGACACTCTCAGACACTCTCTGACACTCTAAGACACTCTCTGAATATCTGTGACATTCTCTGACATTCTCTGAAACTCTCTGGCATTTACTGACACTCTCTGACACTCTCAGACACTCTCAGAAACTCTCAGAAACTCTCTGACACTCCAAGACAATCTCTGAAAATCTGTGACATTTTCTGACACTCTCTGACATTCTCAGAAACACTCAGACATTCTCTGACACTTTCAGCCACTCTCAGAAACTCTCGGACACTGTCTGAAAGTCTCTGACTCTCTGAGACACTCTCAGACACTCTCAGACTCTCTCTGACACTCTCAGACACTCTCTGACACTCTGAGACACTCTCTGAAAATCTGTGACACTCTGAGACACTCTCTGAAAATCTCAGAAAATCTCAGACACTCTCTGACACTCGCTGACACTCTCTGACATTCTCTGACACTCTTTGACACTCTCAGCCACTCTCAGAAACACTCAGACATTCTCTGACACTCTCAGCCACTCTCAAAAACTCTCAGAAACTCTCTGACACTCTTTGACACTGTCTGACACTCTCAGACACTCTCTGACATTTACTGACACTCTCTGACACTCTCAGACACTCTCTGACACGCTGAGACACTCTCTGAAAATCTCAGAAACTCTCTGACACTCTCTGAAACTCTCTGACACTCTGTGACACACTCTGACACTCGCTGAATCTCACTGACATTCTCTGACACTCTTTGACACTCTCTGACACTCTCAGACACACTCAGACATTCTCTGACACTCTCAGCCACTCTCAGCCACTCTCAGAAACACTCAGAAACTCTCTGAAACTCTCTGACACTCTCTGACGCTCTCCGACACTCTCAGAAACTCTCTGACACTCTTTGACACTCTCTGACACTCTCAGACACTCTCAGACACTCTCTGACACTCTCAGACACTCTCTGACACTCTCAGACACTCTCTGAAAATCTCAGAAACTCTCTGACACTCTCTGACACTCTCTGACACTCTCAGCTACTCTCAGAATCTCTCAGAAACTCTCTGACACTCTGTGACACTCTTAGAAACTCGCTGACAATCTCTGACATTCTCTGACACTCTCAGCCACTCTCAGAAACTCTCAGAATCTCTCTGACACTCTTTGACACTCTCAGACACTCTCTGACATTTACTGACACTCTCTGACACTCTCTGACACTCTCAGAAACTCTCTGACACGCTGAGAAACTCTCTGAAAATCTCAGAAACTCTCTGACACTCTCTGACACTCTCAGCTACACTCAGAATCTCTCAGAAAGTCTCTGATACTCTGTGACACTCTCAGAATCTCGCTGAAAATCTCTGACATTCTCTGACACTCTCTGAAACTCTCTGACACTCTGTGACACACTCTGACACTCGCTGAATCTCACTGACATTCTCTGACACTCTTTGACACTCTCTGACACTCTCAGACACACTCAGACATTCTCTGACACTCTCAGCCACTCTCAGCCACTCTCAGAAACACTCAGAAAATCTCTGAAACTCTCTGACACTCTCTGACGCTCTCCGACACTCTCAGAAACTCTCTGACACTCTTTGACACTCTCTGACACTCTCAGACACTCTCAGACACTCTCTGACACTCTCAGACACTCTCTGACACTCTCTGACACTCTCATCTGCTCTCAGAATCTCTCAGAAACTCTCTGACACTCTGTGACACTCTTAGAAACTCGCTGAAAATCTCTGACATTCTCTGCCACTCTCAGCCACTCTCAGAAACTCTCAGAATCTCTCTGACACTCTTTGACACTCTCAGAAACTCTCAGACACTCTCTGACATTTACTGACACTCTCTGACACTCTCTGACACTCTCTGACATTTACTGACACTCTCTGACACTCTCAGAAACTCTCAGAAACTCTCTGACACTCTAAGACACTCTCTCAAAATCTGTGACATTTTCTGACACTCTCTGACATTCTCAGACACACTCAGACATTCCCTGACACTTTCAGCCACTCTCAGAAACTCTCAGACACTGTCTGAAAGTCTCTGACACTCTGAGACACTCTCAGACTCTCTCTGACACTCTCAGACACTCTCTGACACTCTGAGACACTCTCTGAAAATCTGTGACACTCTGAGACACTCTCTGAAAATCTCAGAAAATCTCAGACACTCTCTGACACTCGCTGACACTCTCAGACATTCTCTGACACTCTTTGACACTCTCAGCCACTCTCAGAAACACTCAGAAACTCTCTGACACTCTTTGACACTCTCTGACACTCTCAGACACACTCAGACATTCTCTGACACTCTCAGCCACTCTCAGAAACTCTCAGAAACTCTCTGACACTCTTTGACACTCTCTGACACTCTCAGACACTCTCTGACATTTACTGACACTCTCTGACACTCTCAGACACTCTCTGACACGCTGAGACACTCTCTGAAAATCTCAGAAACTCTCTGACACTCTCTGACACTCACAGCTACACTCAGAATCTCTCAGAAAGTCTCTGATACTCTGTGACACTCTCAGAATCTCGCTGAAAATCTCTGACATTCTCTGACACTCTCTGAAACTCTCTGACACTCTGTGACACACTCAGACATTCTCTGGCACTCTCAGCCACTCTCAGCCACTCTCAGAAACAATCAGAAACTCTCTGAAACTCTCTGACACTGTCTGACGCTCTCCGACACTCTCAGAAGCTCTCTGACAATATTTGTCGGCGGAGCAGCAGGAGAAGGTAGCGACTCTTCGGTGGGTAAGTGAAGGCACCAGGAGCTGTGTTTTAAAAGTTGTACTTACTGTTTTCCTTGTGTTCAAGTTACTTTTGGCGCGGGAGGAACCGGAAGCTGGACGGCAGCAAGGACTCCTGGGTAGGTATTTTCTTTAAAGGTGCGGAGCTCCGTGGACTCGGCCTCATTTCCCGGCGGAGCAGCAGGAGAAGGTAGCGACTCTTCGGTGGGTAAGTGAAGGCACCAGGAGCTGTGTTTTAAAAGTTGTACTTACTGTTTTCCTTGTGTTCAAGTTACTTTTGGCGCGGGAGGAACCGGAAGCTGGACGGCAGCAAGGACTCCTGGGTAGGTATTTTCTTTAAAGGTGCGGAGCAGAGTTAACCCGAGACCCTTTTTACCCTCCTCCTCTAACCAAAAAGGACTGAACAGGTAAGCTATTTCACTGTTTTTGTTAATATCTATATTTGTACTTAATTAAGGGGTAATTGAGTAAAAGAAATGGCAGTGCTCCTCCTGCAGTATGTTCGAGGTGAGGGGAACCTCCGGGGACCCTGCCGACTTTACCTGCTGGAAGTGCATCCGTCTCCAGCTCCTATCAGACCGTGTTAGGGAACTGGAGCTGGAGCTGGATGAACTGAGGATCATTCGGGAAGCTGAGGGGGTGATAGATAGAAGCTACAGGGATGTCGTTACTCCACAAAACAAAGGCAGCTGGGTAACAGTTAGAGGTGGGAAGAGGTCAGTGCAGGGATCTCCTGTGGTCGTTCCCCTCAACAACAAGTATACAGTTTTAGATACTGTTGGGGGGGGCGGCCTATCGGGGGCAGGCTGCAGTGAACGGGCCTCTGGCACGGGGTCCTGCACTGTGGCTCAGAAGGGAAGGAGGGAGAACGGGAGAGCACTAGTCATCGGGGACTCGATGGTGAGGAGTACCGACAGGCGGTTCTGTGGGAGCAAGCGAGACGCACGGATGGTTTGTTGCCTCCCTGGTGCCAGGGTCTGTGATGTTTGTGATCGCGTCTTCAGGATCCTTAAAGGGGAGGGGGAGCAGCCAGAGGTCGTGGTGCACATTGGCACCAACGACGTAGGAAGGAAGGGTGGCACAGATGTTAGAAGTGAGTTTAGGGAGTTAGGCTGGAAGCTGAAAGCTCGGACGGACAGAGTTGTTATCTCTGGTTTGTTGCCGGCGCCACGTGATAGTGAGGCTAGGAATAGGGAGAGAGCACAGCTGAACACGTGGCTGCAGGAATGGTGTAGGAGGGAGGGCTTCCAGTTCTTGGATAATTGGACTGCATTCTGGGGAAGATGGGACCTGTTCAAACAGGACGGGCTGCATCTGAACCAGAGGGGCACCAATATCCTGGGAGGGAGGTTTGCTAGTACTGTTCGGGAGGGTTTAAACTAGTTTGGGAGGGGGATGGGAACCGGACTTGTAGTCCAGGGACCAGTGGGTCCACTCAGAAAGACAAAGAGTGTAGTGAGGTATTGGGGAAGGTAGCACTGTCGCAGAGGACAGATGGGCACGGAGAAGGGTTAAAGTGCGTATACTTCAACGCAAGAAGCATCAGGAATAAGGTGAGTGAATTGAAGGCGTGGATGGGCACTTGGGACTACGATGTTGTGGCCATCACTGAAACGTGGATAGGTGAGGGGGAGGAATGGTTCTTGGAGGTACCTGGTTATAGATGTTTTCATAAGATTAGGAATGGTGGTAAAAGAGGTGGGGGGGTGGCATTGTTAGTTAGAAATAGTGTAACAACTGCTGAAAGAATTTTCGAGGAGGATCTGCCGACTGAGGCACTGTGGGTTGAGGTCAGGAACAGGAAAGGAGCAGTCACCTTGATGGGAGTTTTCTATCGGCCCCCCAATAGCAGCAGGGAGGTGGAAGAGCAGATTGGGAAACAGATTTTGGAAAGGAGCAGAAGTCACAGGGTAGTAATTATGGGGGATTTCAACTTCCCAAATATTGATTGGCAACTCTTTAGATCGAATAGTTTGGATGGGGTAGTGTTTGTGCAGTATGTCCAGGAAGCTTTTCTGACTCAGTATGTAGACTGCCCGACCAGAGGGGAGGCAATATTGGATTTGGTACTAGGTAATGAACCAGGGCAAGTGATAGAGCTGTTGGTGGGCGAGCACTTTGGAGATAGTGATCACAATTCTGTAGCATTCACTGTGGTAATGGAGAGGGATAGGTATGTGCAACAGGGCAAGGTTTACAATTGGGGGAAGGGTAGATATGATGCTGTCAGGCAGGAACTGAGGAGCATAAGTTGGGAGCATATGCTGGCAGGGAAGGGCACGGTCGAAATGTGGAACTTTTTCAAGGAGCAGATAGTAGGGGCCATTGATAAGCATGTCCCTGTCAGACAGGGAAGGGATGGTCATGTGAGGGAACCGTGGTTGACAAGAGAGGTTGAGAGTCTTGTTAGGAAGAAGAAGGATGCGTATATAAGGTTGAGGAAAAAGGGCACAGGCATAGCTCTGGAGGGATACAAGATGGCCAGGAAGGATCTGAAGAAAGGGATTAGGAGAGCTAAGAGAGGGCATGAAAAATGCTTGGCGGGTAGGATAAAAGAAAACCCCAAGGCCTTTTACGCGTATGTCAGAAATATGAGGATGACTAGGGGGACCGTAGGTCCGGTCAAGGACAATAGCGGGAGACTGTGTGTTGAGCCGGAAGAGATAAGTGAGGTTTTGAATGAGTACTTCTCTTCGGTATTTACGAATGAGAAGGGGTGCATTACTGAAGAGGACGGTGTGAAACAGACTGGTAAGCTCGAGGAAGTGCTCGTTAGGAGGGAAGATGTGTTGGGGTTTTTGAATAACTTGAAGATAGACAAGTCTCCCGGGCCTGACGGGGTATATCCAAGGATGTTATGGGAAGCAA
Source organism: Heterodontus francisci (assembly GCF_036365525.1). Lineage (NCBI taxonomy): Eukaryota > Metazoa > Chordata > Chondrichthyes > Heterodontiformes > Heterodontidae > Heterodontus > Heterodontus francisci. The sequence goes on from NW_027140728.1 coordinate 92,578, forward strand.
GGGATGAAATTGCAGAGCCGCTGGCAATGATCTTTTCATCTTCTCTGTTGACGGGGGTGTTACCAGGTGATTGGAGGGTGGCAAATGTTGTGCCCCTGTTCAAGAAAGGGAATAGGAACAACCCTGGGAATTACAGGCCAGTTAGTCTTACTTCGGTGGTAGGCAAGTTGATGGAAAAGGTGCTGAGGGATAGGATTTCTGAGCATCTGGAAAGACACTGCTTGATTCGGGACAGTCAGCACGGTTTTGTGAGGGGTAGGTCTTGCCTCACAAGCCTGATTGAATTCTTTGAGCAGGTGACCAAGCAAGTGGATGAGGGTAAACCAGTGGATGTGGTGTACATGGATTTTAGTAAGGCATTTGATAAGGTCCCCCATGGTAGACTTATGGAGAAAGTCAGGAGGCATGGGATAGTGGGGAATGTGGCCAGTTGGATTAAGAATTGGCTAACTGATAGAAGGCAGAGAGTGGTCTTAGATGGTAAATACTCAGCCTGGAGCCCAGTTACCAGTGGCGTGCCACAGGGATCAGTTCTGGGTCCTCTCCTGTTTGTGATTTTTATTAACGACTTGGATGAGGAAGTCGAAGGGTGGGTCAGTAAATTTGCAGATGATACAAAGGTTGGTGGAGTTGTGGATACCGAGGAGGGCTATTGTCGTCTGCAAAGGGACTTGGATAGGTTGCAGTGCTGGGCTGAAAAGTGGCAGATGGAGTTTAACCCTGAAAAGTGTGAGGTCGTCCATTTTGGAAGGACAAACACGAATGCAAAATACTGGGTTAACGGTAGGGTTCTTGGGCATGTGGAGGAGCAGAGAGACCTTGGGGTCTATGTGCATAGATCGTTGAAAGTTGCAACTCAAGTGGATAGGGCTGTGAAGAAGGCATATGGGGTGTTAGCGTTCATTAGCAGAGAGATTGAATTTAAGAGCCGTGAGGTGATGATGCAGCTGTACAGGACCTTGGTAAGGCCTCATTTGGAGTACTGTGTGCAGTTCTGGTCGCCTCATTTTAGGAAGGATGTGGAAGCCTTGGAGAGGGTGCAGAGGAGATTTACCAGGATGTTGCCTGGAATGGAGAATAAGTCTTACGAGGAAAGGCTGAACATTCTAGGCCTCTTCTCATTAGAACGGAGAAGGATGAGGGGTGACATGATAGAGGTTTATAAGATGATCAGGGGAATAGATAGGGTAGACAGTCAGAAACTTTTTCCCCGGGTGGAGCAAAGCGTTACAAGGGGTCATAAATTTAAGGTGAAGGGTGGGAGATATAAGGGGGATGTCAGGGGAAGGTTCTTTACCCAGAGAGTGGTCGGGGCATGGAATGCCTTGCCTGGGGAAGTTGTTGAGTCAGAAACTTTAGGGACTTTCAAACGGCTTTTAGATAGGTATATGGATAAAGGAGAATGATGGGGTATAGATTAAATTGTCCTTGACAGAGGACAAAGGATCGGCACAACATCGTGGGCCGAAGGGCCTGTTCTGTGCTGTATTTTCTATGTTCTATGTTCTATGTTGACACTCTCTGACACTCTCAGACACTCTCAGACACTCTCTGACACTCTCAGAAACTCTCTGACACTCTCTGACACTCTCAGACACTCTCAGAAACTCTCAGAAACTCTCTGACACTCTAAGACACTCTCTCAAAATCTGTGACATTTTCTGACACTCTCTGACATTCTCAGACACACTCAGACATTCCCTGACACTTTCAGCCACTCTCAGAAACTCTCAGACACTGTCTGAAAGTCTCTGACACTCTGAGACACTCTCAGACACTCTCAGACTCTCTCTGACACTCTCAGACACTCTCTGACACTCTGAGACACTCTCTGAAAATCTGTGACACTCTGAGACACTCTCTGAAAATCTCAGAAAATCTCAGACACTCTCTGACACTCGCTGACAATCTCTGACATTCTATGACACTCTTTGACACTCTCAGCCACTCTCAGAAACACTCAGAAACTCTCTGAAACTCTCTGACACTCTCTGACGCTCTCCGACACTCTCAGAAACTCTCTGACACTATTTGACACTCTCTGACACTCTCAGACACTCTCAGACACTCTCTGACACTCTCAGACACTCTCTGACATTCTCAGACACTCTCTGACACTCTCAGACACTCTCTGAAAATCTCAGAAACTCTCTGACACTCACTGACACTCTCAGCTACTCTCAGAATCTCTCAGAAACTCTCTGACACTCTGTGACACTCTTAGAAACTCGCTGAAAATCTCTGACATTCTCTGACATTCTCTGACACTCTCAGCCACTCTCAGCCACTCTCAGAAACGCTCAGAAACTCTCTGACACTCTTTGACACTCTCAGACACTGTCAGACACTCTCTGACATTTACTGACACTCTCTGACACTCTGACACTCTCAGACACTCTCTGACACGCTGAGAAACTCTCTGAAAATCTCAGAAACTCTCTGACACTCTCTGACACTCTCAGCTACACTCAGAATCTCTCAGAAAGTCTCTGATACTCTGTGACACTCTCAGAATCTCGCTGAAAATCTCTGACATTCTCTGACACTCTCTGAAACTCTCTGACACTCTGTGACACACTCTGACTCTCGCTTAATCTCACTGACATTCTCTGACACTCTTTGACACTCTCTGACACTCTCAGGCACACTCAGACTTTCTCTGACACTCTCAGCCACTCTCAGCCACTCTCAGAAACACTCAGAAACTCTCTGAAACTCTCTGACAATCTCTGACGCTCTCCGACACTCTCAGAAACTCTCTGACACTCTTTGACACTCTCTGACACTCTCAGACACTCTCTGACACTCTCAGACACACTCTGACACTCTCAGAAACTCTCTGACACTCTCTGATGCTCTCAGACACACTCTGAAAGTCTGTGACACTCTGAGACACTCTCAGACACTCTCAGACTCTCTCTGACACTATCAGACACTCTCTGACCCTCTAAGACACTCTCTGAAAATCTGTGACATTCTCTGACACTCTCTGAAACTCTCTGACATTTACTGACACTCTCTGACACTCTCAGACACTCTCTGACACTCTCAGACACTCTCAGATACTCTCAGAAACTCTCAGAAACTCTGTGACACTCTTTGATACTCTCTGACATTCGCAGACACACTCAGACATTCTCTGACACTCTGAGACACTCTCAGACACTCTCAGACTCTCTCTGACACTCTCAGACACTCTCTGACACTCTGAGACACTCTCTGAAAATCTGTGACACTCTGAGACACTCTCTGAAAATCTCAGAAAATCTCAGACACTCTCTGACACTCGCTGACACTCTCTGACATTCTCTGACACTCTTTGACACTCTCAGCCACTCTCAGAAACACTCAGAAACTCTCTGACACTCTCAGATACACTCAGACATTCTCTGACACTCTCAGCCACTCTCAGAAACTCTCTGACACTCTTTGACACTCTGTGACACTCTCAGACACTCTCTGACATTTACTGACACTCTCTGACACTCTCAGACACTCTCTGACACTCTCAGACACTTTCTGACACGCTGAGACACTCTCTGAAAATCTCAGAAACTCTCTGACACTCTCTGACACTCTCAGACACTCTCAGCTACTCTCAGAATCTCTCAGGATCTCTCTGACACTCTGTGACACTCTCAGAAACTCTCTGAAACTCTCAGAAACTCTCAAAAACTCTCTGAAACTCTCTGACACTCTCTGATACTCTCTGACAAACTCTGAAAGTCTGTGACACTCTGAGACACTCTCAGACACTCTCAGACTCTCTCTGACACGCTCTGACACTCTTTGACACTCTCTGACACTCTCAGACACTCTCTGACATTTACTGACACTCTCTGACACTCTCAGACACTCTCTGACACTCTCAGGCACTCTCTGACACTCTCAAATACTCTCAGAACCTCTCTGACAATGTCTGAAACTCTTTGAAACTCTTTGACACTCTCTGACAATCTTTGACAATATCTGAAACTATCTGACACTCCCAGACACTCTCAGAAAATCTCAGAATCTCTCTGAACCTCTTTGACACTCTCTGAAACTCTCTGACACTCTCAGAAACTCTACGACACTCTCTGACACTCTCAGGATCTCTCAGAAACTCTCTGAAACTCTCTGACACTCTCTGATACTCTCAGACACACTCCGAAAGTCTGTGACACTCTGAGACACTCTCAGACACTCTCAGACTCTCTCTGACACTCTCAGACACTCTCTGACACTCTAAGACACTCTCTGAATATCTGTGAGATTCTCTGACATTCTCTGAAACTCTCTGGCATTTACTGACACTCTCTGACACTCTCAGACACTCTCAGAAACTCTCTGACACTCTAAGACACTCTCTCAAAATCTGTGACATTTTCTGACACTCTCTGACATTCTCAGACACACTCAGACATTCCCTGACACTTTCAGCCACTCTCAGAAACTCTCAGACACTGTCTGAAAGTCTCTGACACTCTGAGACACTCTCAGACACTCTCAGACTCTCTCTGACACTCTCAGACACTCTCTGACACTCTGAGACACTCTCTGAAAATCTGTGACACTCTGAGACACTCTCTGAAAATCTCAGAAAATCTCAGACACTCTCTGACACTCGCTGACACTCTCTGACATTCTCTGACACTCTTTGACACTCTCAGCCACTCTCAGAAACACTCAGAAACTCTCTGACACTCTTTGACACTCTCTGACACTCTCAGACACACTCAGACATTCTCTGACACTCTCAGCCACTCTCAGAAACTCTCTGACACTCTTTGACACTCTCTGACACTCTCAGACACTCTCTGACATTTACTGACACTCTCTGACACTCTCAGACACTCTCTGACACATTGAGACACTCTCTGAAAATCTCAGAAACTCTCTGACACTCTCTGACACTCTCAGCTACACTCAGAATCTCTCAGAAAGTCTCTGATACTCTGTGACACTCTCAGAATCTCGCTGAAAATCTCTGACATTCTCTGACACTCTCTGAAACTCTCTGACACTCTGTGACACAATCAGACATTCTCTGACACTCTCAGCCACTCTCAGCCACTCTCAGAAACAATCAGAAACTCTCTGAAACTCTCTGAAACTCTCTGACACTCTCTGACGCTCTCCGACACTCTCAGAGACTCTCAGACACTCTCTGACACTCTCAGACACTCTCTGACACTCTCAGACACTCTCTGACATTCTCAGACACACTCAGACATTCCCTGACACTTTCAGCCACTCTCAGAAACTCTAAGGAACTGTCTGAAAGTCTCTGACACTCTCTGACAGTCGCTGACACTCTCTGACATTCTCTGACACTCTTTGACACTCTCAGCCACTCTCAGAAACACTCAGAAACTCTCTGACACTCTTTGACACTCTCTGACACTCTCAGACACACTCAGACATTCTCTGACACTCTCAGCCACTCTCAGAAACTCTCAGAAACTCTCTGACACTCTTTGACACTCTCTGACACTCTCAGACACTCTCTGACATTTACTGACACTCTCTGACACTCTCAGACACTCTCTGACACGCTGAGACACTCTCTGAAAATCTCAGAAACTCTCTGACACTCTCTGACACTCTCAGCTACACTCAGAATCTCTCAGAAAGTCTCTGATACTCTGTAACACTCTCAGATACTCGCTGAAAATCTCTGACACTCTCTGACACTCTGTGACACACTCTGACTCTCGCTGAATCTCACTGACATTCTCTGACACTCTTTGACACTCTCTGACACTCTCAGACGCACTCAGACTTTCTCTGACACTCTCAGCCACTCTCAGCCACTCTCAGAAACACTCAGAAACTCTCTGAAACTCTCTGACGCTCTCCGACACTCTCAGAAACTCTCTGACACTCTTTGACACTCTCTGACACTCTCAGACACTCTCAGACACTCTCTGACACTCTCAGCTACTCTCAGAATCTCTCAGAAACTCTCTGACACTCTGTGACACTCTTACAAACTCGCTGAAAATCTCTGACATTCTCTGACACTCTCAGCCACTCTCAGAAACTCTCGGAAACTCTCTGACACTCTTTGACACTCTCAGACATTGTCAGACACTCTCTGACATTTACTGACACTCTCTGACACTCTCAGACACTCTCTGACACGCTGAGACACTCTCTGAAAATCTCAGAAACTATCTGACACTCTCTGACACTCTCAGCTGCACTCAGAATCTCTCAGAAACTCTCTGATACTCTGTGACACTCTCAGAATCTCGCTGAAAATCTCTGACATTCTCTGACACTCTCTGAAACTCTCTGACACTCTGTGACACACTCTGACACTCGCTGAATCTCACTGACATTCTCTGACACTCTTTGACACTCTCTGACACTCTCAGACACACTCAGACATTCTCTGACACTCTCAGCCACTCTCAGAAACACTCAGAAACTCTCTGAAACTGTCTGACACTCTCTGACGCTCTCCGACACTCTCAGAAACTCTCTGACACTCTCTGATACTCTCTGACACTCTCTGACACTCTGAGACACTCTCAGCTACTCTCAGAATCTCTCAGAAACTCTCTGACACTCTGTGACACTCTCAGAAACTCGCTGAAAATCTCCGACATTCTCTGACACTCTCTGAAGCTCTCTGACACTCTGTGACACACTCTGACACTCGCTGAATATCTGTGACACTCTCAGACACTCTCAGAAAATCGCAGATACTCTCTGACACTCTTTGAAACTCTCTGACACTCTCAGACACTCTCAGAAACTCTGTGACACCCTCTGACACTCGCTGAAACTCACTGACACTCTCTGACATTCTCTGACACTCTCAGCCACTCTCAGAATCTCTGTGACACTCTCTGACACTCTCAGACAATCTCTGACACTCTCTGACACTCGCTGAAACTCTCAGACCCTCTCAGAAACTCTCTGAAACTCTCTGAAACTCTCTGCCACTCTCTGACAATCTCAGACACTCGCTGCAAATCTCTGACACTCACTGACACTCTCAGAAACTCTCTGACACTCCGTGACACGCTCTGACACTCGCTGAAACTCTCGGACACACTCTGACACTCTATGAAACTCACTGACACTCTCAGACACTCTCAGAATCTCTTAGATACTCTCAGAAACTCTCTGACACTCTCAGAAACTCGCTGAAACTCTTTGACACCTGCTGACACTCTCTGACTCTCTCAGGCACTCTCTGACACTCTCAAATAAGCTCTGACATTCTCTGACACTCTCTGAAACGTTTTGACACTCTCTGACATTCTCTGACACTCTTTGACAATCTCTGACACTATCTGACGTTCTCAGATATTCTCAGAAACTCTCTGAACCTCTTTGACACTCTCTGAAACTCTGACACTCTCGGAAACTCTACGACACTCTCTGACACTCTCAGGATCTCTCTGAACCTCTCTGAAACTCTCAGACACTCTCAGAAACTCTCAGAAACTCTCTGAAACTCTCTGACACTCTCTGATACTCTCAGACACACTCTGAAAGTCTGTGACACTCTGAGACACTCTCAGACACTCTCAGACTCTCTCTGACACTCTCAGACACTCTCTGACACTCTAAGACACTCTCTGAAAATCTGTGACATTCTCTGACACTCTCTGAAACTCTCTGATATTTACTGACACTCTCTGACACACTCAGACACTCTCTGACACTCTCAGAAACTCTCAGAAATTCTCTGACACTCTTTGACACTCTTTGACACTCTCAGACACACTCAGACATTCTCTGACACTCTCAGCCACTCTCATAAACTCTCAGACACTGTCTGAAACTCTCTGACACTCGCTGAAACTCTCAGACCCTCTCAGAAACGCTCTGAAACGCTCTGCCACTCTCTGACAATCTCAGACACTCGCTGAAAATCTCTGACACTCACTGACACTCTCTGAAACTCTCTGACACTCCGTGACACTCTCAAACACTCGTTAACACTTTCTGACACTCTCAGGCACTCTCTGACACTCTCAAATACTCTCAGAACCTCTCTGACAATGTCTGAAACTCTTTGAAACTCTTTGACACTCTCTGACACTCTCCGACAATCTTTGACAAAATCTGAAATTATCTGACAATCCCAGACATTCTCAGAAAATCTCAGAAACTCTCTGAACCTCTTTGACACTCTCTGAAACTCTCTGACACTCTCAGAAACTCTACGACACTCTCTGACACTCTCAGGATCACTCTGAAACTCTCTGAAACTCTCAGACACTCTCAGAAACTCTCAGAAACTCTCTGACACTCTCTGATACTCTCAGACACACTCTGAAAGTCTGTGACACTCTGAGACACTCTCAGACACTCTCAGACTCTCTCTGACACTCTCAGACACTCTCTGACCCTCTAAGACACTCTCTGAAAATCTGTGACATTCTCTGACACTCTCTGAAACTCTCTGACATTTACTGACACTCTCTGACACTCTCAGACACTCTCTGACACTCTCAGACACTCTCAGACACTCTCAGAAACTCTCAGAAACTCTGTGACACTCTTTGATACTCTCTGACATTCGCAGACACACTCAGGCACTCTCAGACACTCTCAGACTCTCTCTGACACTCTCAGACACTCTCTGACACTCTGAGACACTCTCTGAAAATCTGTGACACTCTGAGACACTCTCTGAAAATCTCAGAAAATCTCAGTCACTCTGTGACACTCGCTGACACTCTCTGACATTCTCTGACACTCTTTGACACTCTCAGCCACTCCCAGAAACACTCAGAAACTCTCTGACACTCTCAGACACACTCAGACATTCTCTGACACTCTCAGCCACTCTCAGAAACTCTCTGACACTCTTTGAAACTCTCTGACACTCTCAGACACTCTCTGACATTTACGGACACTCTCTGACACTCTCAGACACTCTCTGACACTCTCAGACACTCTCTGACACGCTGAGACCCTCTCTGAAAATCTCAGAAACTCTCTGACACTCTCTGACACTCTCAGCTACTCTCAGAATCTCTCAGGATCTCTCTGACACTCTGTGACACTCTCAGAAACTCGCTGAAAATCTCTGACATTCTCTGACACTCACTGAAACTCTCTGACAGTCTCAGACACTCTCAGAAAGTCGCAGAAACTCTCTGACACTCTTTGAAACTCTCTGACACTCTCAGACACTCTCGGAAAGTCGCAGATACTCTCTGACACTCTTTGAAACTTTCTGACACTCTCAGACACTCTCAGACACTCTGTGACACGGTCTGACACTCGCTGAAACTCTCTGACACTCTCTGACACTCTATGAAACTCACTGACACTCTCAGACACTCTCAGAAAGTCGCAGAAACTCTCTGACACTCTTTGAAACTCTCTGACACTCTCAGACACTCTCAGACACTCTGTGACACGGTCTGACACTCGCTGAAACTCACTGACACTCTCTGACATTCTCTGACACTCTCAGCCACTCTCTGAATCTCTGTGACACTCTCTGACACTCTCAGACAATCTCTGACACTCTCTGACACTCGCTGAAACTCTCAGACCCTCTCAGAATCTCTCTGAAACTCTCTGCCACTCTCTGACAATCTCAGACACTCTCTGAAAATCTCTGACACTCACTTACACTCTCTGAAACTCTCTGACACTCGCTGAAACTCTCGGACACTCTCTGACACTCTATGAAACTCACTGACACTCTTTGACACTCTCAGAAACTCTCAGATACTCTCTGACACTCTCTGACACTCTCAGACACTCTCTGACACTCGCTGACACTCTCAGAAACTCGCTGAAAATCTCTGACACCTGCTAACACTCTCTGACTCTCTCAGGCACTCTCTGACACTCTCAAATAATCTCTGACATTCTCTGACACTCTCTGAAACGCTTTGACACTCTCTGACATTCTCTGACACTCTTTGAAAATCTCTGACACTATCTGACGTTCTCAGATATTCTCAGAAACTCTCTGAACCTCTTTGACACTCTCTGAAACTCTGAGACTCTCGGAAACTCTACGACACTCTCTGACACTCTCAGGATCTCTCTGAAACTCTCTGAAACTCTCAGAAACTCTCAGAAACTCTCTGAAACTCTCTGACACTCTCTGATACTCTCAGACACACTCCGAAAGTCTGTGACACTCTGAGAGACTCTCAGACACTCTCAGACTCTCTCTGACACTCTCAGACACTCTCTGACACTCTAAGACACTCTCTGAAAATCTGTGACATTCTCTGACACTCTCTGAAACTCTCTGACATTTACTGACACTCTCTGACACTCTCAGACACTCTCTGACACTCTCTGACACTCTCAGCCACTCTCATAAACTCTCAGACACTGTCTGAAACTCTTTGAAACTCTCAGACACTCGCTGAAACTCTCAGACCCTCTCAGAAACGCTCTGAAACGCTCTGCCACTCTCTGACAATCTCAGACACTCGCTGAAAATCTCTGACACTCACTGACACTCTTTGACACTCTCTGACACACCGTGACACTCTCAGACACTCGTTAACACTTTCTGACACTCTCAGGCACTCTCTGACATTCTCAAATACTCTCAGAAACTCTCTGACAATGTCTGAAACTCTTTGAAACTCTTTGACACTCTCTGACACTCTCTGACAATCTTTGACAACATCTGAAATTATCTGACACTCCCAGACACTCTCAGAAAATCTCAGAAACTCTCTGAACCTCTTTGACACTCTCTGAAACTCTCTGACACTCTCAGAAACTCTACGACACTCTCTGACACTCTCAGGATCTCTCTGAAACTCTCTGAAACTCTCAGACACTCTCAGAACTCTCAGAAACTCTCTGACACTCTCTGATACTCTCAGACACACTCTGAAAGTCTGTGACACTCTGAGACACTCTCAGACACTCTCAGACTCTCTCTGACACTCTCAGACACTCTCTGACCCTCTAAGACACTCTCTGAAAATCTGTGACATTCTCTGACACTCTCTGAAACTCTCTGACATTTACTGACACTCTCTGACACTCTCAGACACTCTCTGACACTCTCAGACACTCTCAGACACTCTCAGAAACTCTCAGAAACTCGGTGACACTCTTTGATACACTCTGACATTCGCAGACACACTCAGACACTCTCAGACACTCTCAGACTCTCTCTGACACTCTCAGACACTCTCTGAAACTCTGAGACACTCTCTGAAAATCTGTGACACTCTGAGACACTCTCTGAAAATCTCAGAAAATCTCAGTCACTCTCTGACTCTCGCTGACACTCTCTGACATTCTCTGACACTCTTTGACACTCTCAGCCACTCTCAGAAACACTCAGAAACTCTCTGACACTCTCAGCCACTCTCAGAAACTCTCTGACACTCTTTGACACTCTCTGACACTCTCAGACACTCTCTGACATTTACTGACACTCTCTGACACTCTCAGACACTCTCTGACACTCTCAGACACTCTCTGACACGCTGAGACACTCTCTGAAAATCTCAGAAACTCTCTGACACTCTCTGACACTCTCTGACACTCTCAGCTACTCTCAGAATCTCTCAGAAACTCTCTGACACTCTCTGACACTCTCAGAAACTCGCTGAAAATCTCTGACATTCTCTGACACTCTCTGAAACTCTCTGACAGTCTGTGACACACTCTGACACTCGCTGAATCTCTCTGACACTCTCTGACACTCTATGAAACTCACTGACACTCTCAAACACTCTCAGAAAGTCGCAGAAACTCTCTGACACTCTTTGAAACTCTCTGACACTCTCAGACACTCTCAGAAACTCTGTGACACCCTCTGACACTCGCTGAAACTCACTGACACTCTCTGACATTCTCTGACACTCTCAGCCACTCTCAGAATCTCTTTGACACTTTCTGACACTCTCAGACAATCTCTGACACTCTCTGAAAATCTCAGAAACTCTCTGACACTCTCTGACACTCTCAGCTACTCTCAGAATCTCTCAGGATCTCTCTGACACTCTGTGACACTCTCAGAAACTCGCTGAAAATCTCTGACATTCTCTGACACTCACTGAAACTCTCTGACAGTCTGTGACACACTCTGACACTCGCTGAATCTCTCTGACACTCTCTGACACTCTATGAAACTCACTGACACTCTCAGACAATCTCAAAAAGTCGCAGAAACTCTCTGACACTCTTTGAAACTCTCTGACACTCTCAGACACTCTCAGACACTCTGTGACACGGTCTGACACTCGCTGAAACTCACTGACACTCTCTGACATTCTCTGACACTCTCAGCCACTCTCAGAATCTCTGTGAAACTCTCTGACACTCTCAGACAATCTCTGACACTCTCTGACACTCGCTGAAACTCTCAGTCCCTCTCAGAATCTCTCTGAAACTCTCTGCCACTCTCTGACAATCTCAGACACTCTCTGAAAATCTCTGACACTCACTGACACTCTCTGAAACTCTCTGACACTCGCTGAAACTCTCGGACACTCTCCGACACTCTATGAAACTCACTGACACTCTTAGACACTCTCAGCTACTCTCAGATACTCTCTGACACTCTCTGACACTCTCAGACACTCTCTGACACTCGCTGACACTCTCAGAATCTCGCTGAAACTCTCTGACACCTGCTAACACTCTCTGACTATCTCAGGCACACTCTGACACTCTCAAATAATCTCTGACATTCTCTGACACTCTCTGAAACGCTTTGACACTCTCTGACATTCTCTGACACTCTTTGAAAATCTCTGACACTATCTGACGTTCTCAGATATTCTCAGAAACTCTCTGAACCTCTTTGACACTCTCTGAAACTCTGAGACTCTCGGAAACTCTACGACACTCTCTGACACTCTCAGGATCTCTCTGAAACTCTCTGAAACTCTCAGACACTCTCAGAAACTCTCAGAAACTCTCGGAAACTCTCTGACACTCTCTGATACGCTCAGACACACTCTGAAAGTCTGTGACACTCTGAGACACTCTCAGACACTCTCAGACTCTCTCTGACACTCTCAGGCACTCTGACACTCTAAGACACTCTCTGAAAATCTGTGACATTCTCTGACACTCTCTGAAACTCACTGACATTTACTGAAACTCTCTGACACTCTCAGACACTCTCTGACACTCTCAGACACTCTCAGCCACTCTCAGAAACTCTCAGAAACTCTCAGAAACTCTCTGACACTCTTTGACACTCTCTGATACTCTCAGACACACTCAGACATTCTCTGACACTCTCAGCCACTCTCAGAACCTCTCAGACACTGTCTGAAACTCTCTGAAACTCTGACACTCTCAGAAACTCTACAACACTCTCTGACACTCTCAGGATCTCTCTGAAACTCTCTGAAACTCTCTGAAACTCTCTGACACTCTCTGATACTCTCAGACACACTCTGAAAGTCTGTGACACTCTGAGACACTCTGAGACACTCTGAGACACTCTCAGACTCTCTCTGACACTCTCTGACACTCTAAGACACTCTCTGAAAATCTGTGACATTCTCTGACACTCTCTGAAACTCTCTGACATTTACTGACACTCTCTGACACTCTCAGACACTCTCTGACACTCTCAGACACTCTCAGCCACTCTCAGAAACTCTCTGACACTCTTTGACACTCTTTGACACTCTCAGACACACTCAGACATTCTCTGACACTTTCAGCCACTCTCATAAACTCTCATACACTGTCTGAAACTCTCTGACTCTCTCTGACACTCGCTGAAACTCTCAGACCCTCTCAGAAACGCTGTGAAACGCTCTGCCACTCTTTGACAATCTCAGACACTCGCTGAAAATCTCTGACACTCACTGACACTCTCTGAAACTCTCTGACACTCCGTGACACTCTCAGACACTAGTTAATACTTTCTGACACTCTCAGGCACTCTCTGACACTCTCAAATACTCTCAGAACCTCTCTGACAATGTCTGAAACTCTTTGAAACTCTTTGACACTCTCTGACACTCTCTGACAATCTTTGACAATATATGAAACTATCTGACACTCCCAGACACTCTCAGAAAATCTCAGAAACTCTCTGAACCTCTATGACACTCTCTGAAACTCTCTGACACTCTCAGAAACTCTACGACAATCTCTGACACTCACAGGATCTCTCTGAAACTCTCTGAAACTCTCAGACTCTCTCAGAAACTCTCAGAAACTCTCTGAAACTCTCTGACACTCTCTGATACTCTCAGACACACTCTGAAAGTCTGTGACACTCTGAGACACTCTCTGAAAATCTGTGACATTCTCTGACACTCTCTGAAACTCTCTGACATTTACTGACATTCTCTGACACTCTCAGATACTCTCTGACACTCTCAGACACTCTCAGAAACTCTCAGAAACTCTGTGACACTCTTTGATACTCTCTGACATTCTCAGACACACTCAGACATTATCTGACACTCTCAGCCACTCTCAGAAAGTCTCAGACACCGTCTGAAAGTCTCTGACACTCTGAGACACTCTCAGACACTCTCAGACTCTCTCTGACACTCTCAGACACTCTCTGACACTCTGAGACACTCTCTGAAAATCTGTGACACTCTGCGACACTCTCTGAAAATCTCAGAAAATCTCTGACACTCCCTGACACTCGCTGACATTCTCTGACATTCTCTGACTCGCTTTGACACTCTCAGCCACTCTCAGAAACACTCAGAAACTCTCTGACACTCTTTGACACTCTCTGACACTCTCAGACACACTCAGACATTCTCTGACACTCTCAGCCACTCTGAGAAACTCTCTGACACTCTTTGACACTCTCTGACACTCTCAGACACTCTCTGACATTTACTGACACTCTTTGACACTCTCAGACACTCTCTGACACTCTCAGACACGCTCTGACACGCTGAGACACTCTCTGAAAATCTCAGAAACTCTCTGACACTCTCTGACACTCTCTGACACTCTCAGCTACTCTCAGAATCTCTCAGAAACTCTTTGACACTCTGTGAAACTCTCAGAAACTCGCTGAAAATCTCTGACATTCTCTGACACTCTGAAACTCTCTGACAGTCTGTGACACACTCTGACACTCGCTGAATCTCTCTGACACTCTATGAAACTCACTGACACTCTCAGACACTCTCAGAAACTCTGTGACACCCTCTGACACTCGCTGAAACTCTCTGACACTCTCAGAATCTCTGTGACACTCTCTGACACTCTCAGACAATCTCGGACACTCTCTGACACTCTCAGACACTCTCAGATACTCTCAGAATCTCTCAGAAACTCTCTGACACTCTGTGACACTCTCAGAAACTCGCTGAAAATCTCTGACATTCTCTGACACTCTCTGAAACTCTCTGACAGTCTGTGACACACTCTGACACTCGCTGAATCTCTCTGACACTCTCTGACACTCTATGAAACTCACTGACACTCTCAAATACTCTCAGAAAGTCGCAGAAACTCTCTGACACTCTTTGAAACTCTCTGACACTCTCAGACACTCTCAGAAACTCTGTGACACCCTCTGACACTCGCTGAAACTCACTGACACTCTCTGACATTCTCTGACACTCTCAGCCACTCTCAGAATCTCTGTGACACTCTCTGACACTCTCAGACAATCTCTGACACTCTCTGAAAATCTCAGAAACTCTCTGACACTCTCTGACACTCTCAGCTACTCTCAGAATCTCTCAGGATCTCTCTGACACTCTGTGACACTCTCAGAAACTCGCTGAAAATCTCTGACATTCTCTGACACTCACTGAAACTCTCTGACAGTCTGTGACACACTCTGACACTCGCTGAATCTCTCTGACACTCTCTGACACTCTATGAAACTCACTGACACTCTCAGACACTCTCAGAAAGTCGCAGAAACTCTCTGACACTCTTTGAAACTCTCTGACACTCTCAGACACTCACAGACACTCTGTGACACGGTCTGACACTCGCTGAAACTCACTGACACTCTCTGACATTCTCTGACACTCTCAGCCACTCTCAGAATCTCTGTGAAACTCTCTGACACTCTCAGACAATCTCTGACACTCTCTGACACTCGCTGAAACTCTCAGACCCTCTCAGAATCTCTCTGAAACTCTCTGCCACTCTCTGACAATCTCAGACACTCTCTGAAAATCTCTGACACTCACTGACACTCTCTGAAACTCTCTGACACTCGCTGAAACTCTCGGACACTCTCTGTCACTCTATGAAACTCACTGACACTCTTAGACACTCTCAGCTACTCTCAGATACTCTCTGACACTCTCTGACACTCTCAGACACTCTCTGACACTCGCTGACACTCTCAGAAACTCGCAGAAACTCTCTGACACCTGGTAACACTCTCTGACTCTCTCAGGCACACTCTGACACTCTCAAATAATCTCTGACATTCTCTGACACTCTCTGAAACGCTTTGACACTCTCTGACATTCTCTGACACTCTTTGAAAATCTCTGACACTATCTGACGTTCTCAGATATTCTCAGAAACTCTCTGAACCTCTTTGACACTCTCTGAAACGCTGAGACTCTCGGAAACTCTACGACACTCTCTGACACTCTCAGGATCTCTCTGAAACTCTCTGAAACTCTCAGACACTCTCAGAAACTCTCAGAAACTCTCTGAAACTCTCTGACACTCTCTGATACGCTCAGACACACTCTGAAAGTCTGTGACACTCTGAGACACTCTCAGACACTCTCAGACTCTCTCTGACACTCTCAGGCACTCTGACACTCTAAGACACTCTCTGAAAATCTGTGACATTCTCTGACACTCTGAAACTCTCTGACAGTCTGTGACACACTCTGACACTCGCTGAATCTCTCTGACACTCTATGAAACTCACTGACACTCTCAGACACTCTCAGAAACTCTGTGACACCCTCTGACACTCGCTGAAACTCTCTGACACTCTCAGAATCTCTGTGACACTCTCTGACACTCTCAGACAATCTCGGACACTCTCTGACACTCTCAGACACTCTCAGATACTCTCAGAATCTCTCAGAAACTCTCTGACACTCTGTGACACTCTCAGAAACTCGCTGAAAATCTCTGACATTCTCTGACACTCTCTGAAACTCTCTGACAGTCTGCGACACACTCTGACACTCGCTGAATCTCTCTGACACTCTCTGACACTCTATGAAACTCACTGACACTCTCAAATACTCTCAGAAAGTCGCAGAAACTCTCTGACACTCTTTGAAACTCTCTGACACTCTCAGACACTCTCAGAAACTCTGTGACACCCTCTGACACTCGCTGAAACTCACTGACACTCTCTGACATTCTCTGACACTCTCAGCCACTCTCAGAATCTCTGTGACACTCTCTGACACTCTCAGACAATCTCTGACACTCTCTGAAAATCTCAGAAACTCTCTGACACTCTCTGACACTCTCAGCTACTCTCAGAATCTCTCAGGATCTCTCTGACACTCTGTGACACTCTCAGAAACTCGCTGAAAATCTCTGACATTCTCTGACACTCACTGAAACTCTCTGACAGTCTGTGACACACTCTGACACTCGCTGAATCTCTCTGACACTCTCTGACACTCTATGAAACTCACTGACACTCTCAGACACTCTCAGAAAGTCGCAGAAACTCTCTGACACTCTTTGAAACTCTCTGACACTCTCAGACACTCTCAGACACTCTGTGACACGGTCTGACACTCGCTGAAACTCACTGACACTCTCTGACATTCTCTGACACTCTCAGCCACTCTCAGAATCTCTGTGAAACTCTCTGACACTCTCAGACAATCACTGACACTCTCTGACACTCGCTGAAACTCTCAGACCCTCTCAGAATCTCTCTGAAACTCTCTGCCACTCTCTGACAATCTCAGACACTCTCTGAAAATCTCTGACACTCACTGACACTCTCTGAAACTCTCTGACACTCGCTGAAACTCTCGGACACTCTCTGTCACTCTATGAAACTCACTGACACTCTTAGACACTCTCAGCTACTCTCAGATACTCTCTGACACTCTCTGACACTCTCAGACACTCTCTGACACTCGCTGACACTCTCAGAAACTCGCAGAAACTCTCTGACACCTGGTAACACTCTCTGACTCTCTCAGGCACACTCTGACACTCTCAAATAATCTCTGACATTCTCTGACACTCTCTGAAACGCTTTGACACTCTCTGACATTCTCTGACACTCTTTGAAAATCTCTGACACTATCTGACGTTCTCAGATATTCTCAGAAACTCTCTGAACCTCTTTGACACTCTCTGAAACGCTGAGACTCTCGGAAACTCTACGACACTCTCTGACACTCTCAGGATCTCTCTGAAACTCTCTGAAACTCTCAGACACTCTCAGAAACTCTCAGAAACTCTCTGAAACTCTCTGACACTCTCTGATACGCTCAGACACACTCTGAAAGTCTGTGACACTCTGAGACACTCTCAGACACTCTCAGACTCTCTCTGACACTCTCAGGCACTCTGACACTCTAAGACACTCTCTGAAAATCTGTGACATTCTCTGACACTCTCTGAAACTCACTGACATTTACTGAAACTCTCTGACACTCTCAGACACTCTCTGACACTCTCAGACACTCTCAGCCACTCTCAGAAACTCTCAGAAACTCTCAGAAACTCTCTGACACTCTTTGACACTCTCTGATACTCTCAGACACACTCAGACATTCTCTGACACTCTCAGCCACTCTCAGAACCTCTCAGACACTGTCTGAAACTCTCTGAAACTCTGACACTCTCAGAAACTCTACAACACTCTCTGACACTCTCAGGATCTCTCTGAAACTCTCTGAAACTCTCTGAAACTCTCTGACACTCTCTGATACTCTCAGACACACTCTGAAAGTCTGTGACACTCTGAGACACTCTGAGACACTCTCAGACTCTCTCTGACACTCTCTGACACTCTAAGACACTCTCTGAAAATCTGTGACATTCTCTGACACTCTCTGAAACTCTCTGACATTTACTGACACTCTCTGACATTCTCAGACACTCTCTGACACTCTCAGACACTCTGAGCCACTCTCAGAAACTCTCTGACACTCTTTGACACTCTTTGACACTCTCAGACACACTCAGACATTCTCTGACACTTTCAGCCACTCTCATAAACTCTCATACACTGTCTGAAACTCTCTGACTCTCTCTGACACTCGCTGAAACTCTCAGACCCTCTCAGAAACGCTGTGAAACGCTCTGCCACTCTTTGACAATCTCAGACACTCGCTGAAAATCTCTGACACTCACTGACACTCTCTGAAACTCTCTGACACTCCGTGACACTCTCAGACACTCGTTAATACTTTCTGACACTCTCAGGCACTCTCTGACACTCTCAAATACTCTCAGAACCTCTCTGACAATGTCTGAAACTCTTTGAAACTCTTTGACACTCTCTGACACTCTCTGACAATCTTTGACAATATATGAAACTATCTGACACTCCCAGACACTCTCAGAAAATCTCAGAAACTCTCTGAACCTCTTTGACACTCTCTGAAACTCTCTGACACTCTCAGAAACTCTACGACAATCTCTGACACTCACAGGATCTCTCTGAAACTCTCTGAAACTCTCAGACTCTCTCAGAAACTCTCAGAAACTCTCTGAAACTCTCTGACACTCTCTGATACTCTCAGACACACTCTGAAAGTCTGTGACACTCTGAGACACTCTCTGAAAATCTGTGACATTCTCTGACACTCTCTGAAACTCTCTGACATTTACTGACATTCTCTGACACTCTCAGATACTCTCTGACACTCTCAGACACTCTCAGAAACTCTCAGAAACTCTGTGACACTCTTTGATACTCTCTGACATTCTCAGACACACTCAGACATTATCTGACACTCTCAGCCACTCTCAGAAAGTCTCAGACACCGTCTGAAAGTCTCTGACACTCTGAGACACTCTCAGACACTCTCAGACTCTCTCTGACACTCTCTGACACTCTGAGACACTCTCTGAAAATCTGTGACACTCTGAGACACTCTCTGAAAATCTCAGAAAATCTCTGACACTCCCTGACACTCGCTGACAATCTCTGACATTCTCTGACTCGCTTTGACACTCTCAGCCACTCTCAGAAACACTCAGAAACTCTCTGACACTCTTTGACACTCTCTGACACTCTCAGACACACTCAGACATTCTCTGACACTCTCAGCCACTCTCAGAAACTCTCTGACACTCTTTGACACTCTCTGACACTCTCAGACACTCTCTGACATTTGCTGACACTCTCTGACACTCTCAGACACTCTCTGACACTCTCAGACACGCTCTGACACGCTGAGACACTCTCTGAAAATCTCAGAAACTCTCTGACACTCTCTGACACTCTCTGACACTCTCAGCTACTCTCAGAATCTCTCAGAAACTCTTTGACACTCTGTGAAACTCTCAGAAACTCGCTGAAAATCTCTGACATTCTCTGACACTCTGAAACTCTCTGACAGTCTGTGACACACTCTGACACTCGCTGAATCTCTCTGACACTCTATGAAACTCACTGACACTCTCAGACACTCTCAGAAACTCTGTGACACCCTCTGACACTCGCTGAAACTCTCTGACACTCTCAGAAACTCTGTGACACTCTCTGACACTCTCAGACACTCTATGAAACTCACTGACACTCTCAAATACTCTCAGAAAGTCGCAGAAACTCTCTGACACTCTTTGAAACTCTCTGACACTCTCAGACACTCTCAGAAACTCTGTGACACCCTCTGACACTCGCTGAAACTCACTGACACTCTCTGACATTCTCTGACACTCTCAGCCACTCTCAGAATCTCTGTGACACTCTCTGACACTCTCAGACAATCTCTGACACTCTCTGAAAATCTCAGAAACTCTCTGACACTCTCTGACACTCTCAGCTACTCTCAGAATCTCTCAGGATCTCTCTGACACTCTGTGACACTCTCAAAAACTCGCTGAAAATCTCTGACATTCTCTGACACTCACTGAAACTCTCTGACAGTCTGTGACACACTCTGACACTCGCTGAATCTCTCTGACACTCTCTGACACTCTATGAAACTCACTGACACTCTCAGACACTCTCAGAAAGTCGCAGAAACTCTCTGACACTCTTTGAAACTCTCTGACACTCTCAGACACTCTCAGACACTCTGTGACACGGTCTGACACTCGCTGAAACTCACTGACACTCTCTGACATTCTCTGACACTCTCAGCCACTCTCAGAATCTCTGTGAAACTCTCTGACACTCTCAGACAATCTCTGACACTCTCTGACACTCGCTGAAACTCTCAGACCCTCTCAGAATCTCTCTGAAACTCTCTGCCACTCTCTGACAATCTCAGACACTCTCTGAAAATCTCTGACACTCACTGACACTCTCTGAAACTCTCTGACACTCGCTGAAACTCTCGGACACTCTCTGTCACTCTATGAAACTCACTGACACTCTTAGACACTCTCAGCTACTCTCAGATACTCTCTGACACTCTCTGACACTCTCAGACACTCTCTGACACTCGCTGACACTCTCAGAAACTCGCAGAAACTCTCTGACACCTGGTAACACTCTCTGACTCTCTCAGGCACACTCTGACACTCTCAAATAATCTCTGACATTCTCTGACACTCTCTGAAACGCTTTGACACTCTCTGACATTCTCTGACACTCTTTGAAAATCTCTGACACTATCTGACGTTCTCAGATATTCTCAGAAACTCTCTGAACCTCTTTGACACTCTCTGAAACGCTGAGACTCTCGGAAACTCTACGACACTCTCTGACACTCTCAGGATCTCTCTGAAACTCTCTGAAACTCTCAGACACTCTCAGAAACTCTCAGAAACTCTCTGAAACTCTCTGACACTCTCTGATACGCTCAGACACACTCTGAAAGTCTGTGACACTCTGAGACACTCTCAGACACTCTCAGACTCTCTCTGACACTCTCAGGCACTCTGACACTCTAAGACACTCTCTGAAAATCTGTGACATTCTCTGACACTCTCTGAAACTCACTGACATTTACTGAAACTCTCTGACACTCTCAGACACTCTCTGACACTCTCAGACACTCTCAGCCACTCTCAGAAACTCTCAGAAACTCTCAGAAACTCTCTGACACTCTTTGACACTCTCTGATACTCTCAGACACACTCAGACATTCTCTGACACTCTCAGCCACTCTCAGAACCTCTCAGACACTGTCTGAAACTCTCTGAAACTCTGACACTCTCAGAAACTCTACAACACTCTCTGACACTCTCAGGATCTCTCTGAAACTCTCTGAAACTCTCTGAAACTCTCTGACACTCTCTGATACTCTCAGACACACTCTGAAAGTCTGTGACACTCTGAGACACTCTGAGACACTCTCAGACTCTCTCTGACACTCTCTGACACTCTAAGACACTCTCTGAAAATCTGTGACATTCTCTGACACTCTCTGAAACTCTCTGACATTTACTGACACTCTCTGACATTCTCAGACACTCTCTGACACTCTCAGACACTCTGAGCCACTCTCAGAAACTCTCTGACACTCTTTGACACTCTTTGACACTCTCAGACACACTCAGACATTCTCTGACACTTTCAGCCACTCTCATAAACTCTCATACACTGTCTGAAACTCTCTGACTCTCTCTGACACTCGCTGAAACTCTCAGACCCTCTCAGAAACGCTGTGAAACGCTCTGCCACTCTTTGACAATCTCAGACACTCGCTGAAAATCTCTGACACTCACTGACACTCTCTGAAACTCTCTGACACTCCGTGACACTCTCAGACACTCGTTAATACTTTCTGACACTCTCAGGCACTCTCTGACACTCTCAAATACTCTCAGAACCTCTCTGACAATGTCTGAAACTCTTTGAAACTCTTTGACACTCTCTGACACTCTCTGACAATCTTTGACAATATATGAAACTATCTGACACTCCCAGACACTCTCAGAAAATCTCAGAAACTCTCTGAACCTCTTTGACACTCTCTGAAACTCTCTGACACTCTCAGAAACTCTACGACAATCTCTGACACTCACAGGATCTCTCTGAAACTCTCTGAAACTCTCAGACTCTCTCAGAAACTCTCAGAAACTCTCTGAAACTCTCTGACACTCTCTGATACTCTCAGACACACTCTGAAAGTCTGTGACACTCTGAGACACTCTCTGAAAATCTGTGACATTCTCTGACACTCTCTGAAACTCTCTGACATTTACTGACATTCTCTGACACTCTCAGATACTCTCTGACACTCTCAGACACTCTCAGAAACTCTCAGAAACTCTGTGACACTCTTTGATACTCTCTGACATTCTCAGACACACTCAGACATTATCTGACACTCTCAGCCACTCTCAGAAAGTCTCAGACACCGTCTGAAAGTCTCTGACACTCTGAGACACTCTCAGACACTCTCAGACTCTCTCTGACACTCTCTGACACTCTGAGACACTCTCTGAAAATCTGTGACACTCTGAGACACTCTCTGAAAATCTCAGAAAATCTCTGACACTCCCTGACACTCGCTGACAATCTCTGACATTCTCTGACTCGCTTTGACACTCTCAGCCACTCTCAGAAACACTCAGAAACTCTCTGACACTCTTTGACACTCTCTGACACTCTCAGACACACTCAGACATTCTCTGACACTCTCAGCCACTCTCAGAAACTCTCTGACACTCTTTGACACTCTCTGACACTCTCAGACACTCTCTGACATTTGCTGACACTCTCTGACACTCTCAGACACTCTCTGACACTCTCAGACACGCTCTGACACGCTGAGACACTCTCTGAAAATCTCAGAAACTCTCTGACACTCTCTGACACTCTCTGACACTCTCAGCTACTCTCAGAATCTCTTTGACACTCTGTGAAACTCTCAGAAACTCGCTGAAAATCTCTGACATTCTCTGACACTCTGAAACTCTCTGACAGTCTGTGACACACTCTGACACTCGCTGAATCTCTCTGACACTCTATGAAACTCACTGACACTCTCAGACACTCTCAGAAACTCGCAGAAAGTCTCTGACACTTTTTGAAACTCTCAGACACTCTCAGACACTCTCAGAAACTCTGTGACACCCTCTGACACTCGCTGAAACTCTCTGACACTCTCAGACACTCTCAGAATCTCTGTGACACTCTCTGACACTCTCAGACAATCTCGGACAGTCTCTGACACTCTCTGACACTCTCAGCTACTCTCAGAATCTCTCAGAAACTCTCTGACACTCTGTGACACCCTCAGAAACTCGCTGAAAATCTCTGACATTCTCTGACACTCTGAAACTCTCTGACACTCTATGAAACTCACTGACACTCTCAGACACTCTCAGAAACTCGCAGAAAGTCTCTGACATTTTTTGAAACTCTCTGACACTCTTAGACACTCTCAGAAACTCGGTGACACCCTCTGACACTCGCTGAAACTCTCTGACACTCTCAGACACTCTCAGAATCTCTGTGACACTCTCTGACACTCTCAGACACTCTCAGCTACTCTCAGAATCTCTCAGAAACTCTCTGACACTCTGTGACACTCTCAGAAACTCGCTGAAAATCTCTGACATTCTCTGACACTCTCTGAAACTCTCTGACAGTCTGTGACACACTCTGACACTCGCTGAATCTCTCTGACACTCTCTGACACTCTATGAAACTCACTGACACTCTCAAATACTCTCAGAAAGTCGCAGAAACTCTCTGACACTCTTTGAAACTCTCTGACACTCTCAGACACTCTCAGAAACTCTGTGACACCCTCTGACACTCGCTGAAACTCACTGACACTCTCTGACATTCTCTGACACTCTCAGCCACTCTCAGAATCTCTGTGACACTCTCTGACACTCTCAGACAATCTCTGACACTCTCTGAAAATCTCAGAAACTCTCTGACACTCTCTGACACTCTCAGCTACTCTCAGAATCTCTCAGGATCTCTCTGACACTCTGTGACACTCTCAGAAACTCGCTGAAAATCTCTGACATTCTCTGACACTCACTGAAACTCTCTGACAGTCTGTGACACACTCTGACACTCGTTGAATCTCTCTGACACTCTCTGACACTCTATGAAACTCACTGACACTCTCAGACACTCTCAGAAAGTCGCAGAAACTCTCTGACACTCTTTGAAACTCTCTGACACTCTCAGACACTCTCAGACAGTCTGTGACACGGTCTGACACTCGCTGAAACTCACTGACACTCTCTGACATTCTCTGACACTCTCAGCCACTCTCAGAATCTCTGTGAAACTCTCTGACATTCTCAGACAATCTCTGACACTCTCTGACACTCGCTGAAACTCTCAGACCCTCTCAGAATCTCTCTGAAACTCTCTGCCACTCTCTGACAATCTCAGACACTCTCTGAAAATCTCTGACACTCACTGACACTCTCTGAAACTCTCTGACACTCGCTGAAACTCTCGGACACTCTCTGACACTCTATGAAACTCACTGACACTCTCAGACACTCTCAGCTACTCTCAGATACTCTCTGACACTCTCAGACACTCTCTGACACCTGCTAACACTCTCTGACCCTCTCAGGCACACTCTGACACTCTCAAATAATCTCTGACATTCTCTGACACTCTCTGAAACGCTTTGACACTCTCTGACATTCTCTGACACTCTTTGAAAATCTCTGACACTATCTGACGTTCTCAGATATTCTCAGAAACTCTCTGAACCTCTTTGACACTCTCTGAAACTCTGACACTCTCGGAAACTCTACGACACTCTCTGACACTCTCAGGATCTCTCTGAAACTCTCTGAAACTCTCAGACACTCTCAGAAACTCTCAGAAACTCTCTGAAACTCTCTGACACTCTCTGATACTCTCAGACACACTCTGAAAGTCAATGACACTCTGAGAGACTCTCAGACAATCTCAGACTCTCTCTGACACTCTCAGGCACTCTGACACTCTAAGACACTCTCTGAAAATATGTGACATTCTCTGACACTCTCTGAAACTCTCTGACATTTACTGAAACTCTCTGACACTCTCAGACACTCTCTGACACTCTCAGACACTCTCAGCCACTCTCAGAAACTCTCAGAAACCCTCAGAAACTCTCTGACACTCTTTGACACTCTCTGACACTCTCAGACACACTCAGACATTCTCTGACACTCTCAGCCACTCTCAGAACCTTTCAGACACTGTCTGAAACTCTCTGAAACTCTGACACTCTCGGAAACTCTACAACACTCTCTGACACTCCCAGGATCTCTCTGAAACTCTCTGAAACTCTCTGAAACTCTCTGACACTCTCTGATACTCTCAGACACACTCTGAAAGTCTGTGACACTCTGAGACACTCTGAGACACTCTCAGACTCTCTCTGACACTCTCAGACACTCTCTGACACTCTAAGACACTCTCTGAAAATCTGTGACATTCTCTGACACTCTCTGAAACTCTCTGACATTTACTGACACTCTCTGACACTCTCAGACACTCTCAGCCACTCTCAGAAACTCGCTGACACTCTTTGACACTCTTTGACACTCTCAGACACACTCAGACATTCTCTGACACTTTCAGCCACTCTCATAAACTCTCATACACTGTCTGAAACTCTCTGACTCTCTCTGACACTCGCTGAAACTCTCAGACCCTCTCAGAAACGCTGTGAAACGCTCTGCCACTCTCTGACAATCTCAGACACTCGCTGAAAATCTCTGACACTCACTGACACTCTCTGAAACTCTCTGACACTCCGTGACACTCTCAGACACTCGTTAATACTTTCTGACACTCTCAGGCACTCTCTGACACTCTCAAATACTCTCAGAACCTCTCTGACAATGTCTGAAACTCTTTGAAACTCTTTGACACTCTCTGACACTCTCTGACAATCTTTGACAATATATGAAACTATCTGACACTCCCAGACACTCTCAGAAAATCTCAGAAACTCTCTGAACCTCTTTGACACTCTCTGAAACTCTCTGACACTCTCAGAAACTCTACGACAATCTCTGACACTCACAGGATCTCTCTGAAACTCTCTGAAACTCTCAGACTCTCTCAGAAACTCTCAGAAACTCTCTGAAACTCTCTGACACTCTCTGATACTCTCAGACACACTCTGAAAGTCTGTGACACTCTGAGACACTCTCTGAAATCTGTGACATTCTCTGACACTCTCTGAAACTCTCTGACATTTACTGACATTCTCTGACACTCTCAGACACTCTCTGACACTCTCAGACACTCTCAGAAACTCTCAGAAACTCTGTGACACTCTTTGATACTCTCTGACATTCTCAGACACACTCAGACATTCTCTGACACTCTCAGCCACTCTCAGAAAGTCTCAGACACCGTCTGAAAGTCTCTGACACTCTGAGACACTCTCAGACACTCTCAGACTCTCTCTGACACTCTCAGACACTCTCTGACACTCTGAGACACTCTCTGAAAATCTGTGACACTCTGAGACACTCTCTGAAAATCTCAGAAAATCTCTGACACTCTCTGACACTCGCTGACAATCTCTGACATTCTCTGACTCGCTTTGACACTCTCAGCCACTCTCAGAAACACTCAGAAACTCTCTGACACTCTTTGACACTCTCTGACACTCTCAGACACACTCAGACATTCTCTGACACTCTCAGCCACTCTCAGAAACTCTCTGACACTCTTTGACACTCTCTGACACTCTCAGACACTCTCTGACATTTACTGACACTCTCTGACACTCTCTGACACTCTCAGACACTCTCTAACACTCTCAGACACGCTCTGACACGCTGAGACACTCTCCGAAAATCTCAGAAACTCTCTGACACTCTCTGACACTCTCTGACACTCTCAGCTACTCTCAGAATCTCTCAGAAACTCTTTGACACTCTGTGAAACTCTCAGAAACTCGCTGAAAATCTCTGACATTCTCTGACACTCTGAAACTCTCTGACAGTCTGTGACACACTCTGACACTCGCTGAATCTCTCTGACACTCTTTGATACTCTCTGACATTCTCAGACACACTCAGACATTCTCTGACACTCTCAGCCACTCTCAGAAAGTCTCAGACACCGTCTGAAAGTCTCTGACACTCTGAGACACTCTCAGACACTCTCAGACTCTCTCTGACACTCTCAGACACTCTCTGACACTCTGAGACACTCTCTGAAAATCTGTGACACTCTGAGACACTCTCTGAAAATCTCAGAAAATCTCTGACACTCTCTGACACTCGCTGACAATCTCTGACATTCTCTGACTCGCTTTGACACTCTCAGCCACTCTCAGAAACACTCAGAAACTCTCTGACACTCTTTGACACTCTCTGACACTCTCAGACACACTCAGACATTCTCTGACACTCTCAGCCACTCTCAGAAACTCTCTGACACTCTTTGACACTCTCTGACACTCTCAGACACTCTCTGACATTTACTGACACTCTCTGACACTCTCTGACACTCTCAGACACTCTCTAACACTCTCAGACACGCTCTGACACGCTGAGACACTCTCCGAAAATCTCAGAAACTCTCTGACACTCTCTGACACTCTCTGACACTCTCAGCTACTCTCAGAATCTCTCAGAAACTCTTTGACACTCTGTGAAACTCTCAGAAACTCGCTGAAAATCTCTGACATTCTCTGACACTCTGAAACTCTCTGACAGTCTGTGACACACTCTGACACTCGCTGAATCTCTCTGACACTCTATGAAACTCACTGACACTCTCAGACACTCTCAGAAACTCACAGAAAGTCTCTGACACTTTTTGAAACTCTCTGACACTCTCAGACACTCTCAGAAACTCTGTGACACCCTCTGACACTCGCTGAAACTCTCTGACACTCTCAGACACTCTCAGAATCTCTGTGACACTCTCTGACACTCTCAGACAATCCCGGACACTCTCTGACACTCTCTGACACTCTCAGCTACTCTCAGAATCTCTCAGAAACTCTCTGACACTCTGTGACACCCTCAGAAACTCGCTGAAAATCTCTGACATTCTCTGACACTCTGAAACTCTCTGACAGTCTGTGACACAATCTGACACTCGCTGAATCTCTCTGACACTCTATGAAACTCACTGACACTCTCAGACACTCTCAGAAACTCGCAGAAAGTCTCTGACATTTTTTGAAACTCTCTGACACTCTTAGACACTCTCAGAAACTCTGTGACACCCTCTGACACTCGCTGAAACTCTCTGACACTCTCAGACACTCTCAGAATCTCTGTGACACTCTCTGACACTCTCAGACAATCTCTGACACTCTCAGACACTCTCAGAAACTCTGTGACACCCTCTGACACTCGCTGAAACTCTCTGACACTCTCAGACACTCTCAGAATCTCTGTGACACTCTCTGACACTCTCAGACAATCTCTGACACTCTCTGAAACTCTCTGAAACTCTCTGCCACTCTCTGACAATCTCAGACACTCGTTGAAAATCTCTGACACTCACTGACAATCACTGACAATCACTGTCACTCTCCGACACTCGCTGACACTCTCTGAAACTCGCTGAAACTCTCTGACACCTGCTAACACTCTCTGACTCTCTCAGGCACTCTCTGACACTCTCAAATAATCTCTGACATTCTCTGACACTCTCTGAAACGCTTTGACACTCTCTGACACTCTCTGACACTCTTTGCCAATCTCTGACACTCTCTGACATTCTCAGATATTCTCAGAAGCTCTCTGAAACTCTCAGACACTCTCAGAAACTCTCCGACACTCTCTGACACACTCAGGATCTCTCTGAAACTCTCTGAAACTCTCAGAAACTCTCAGAAACTCTCAGAAACTCTCTGAAACGCTCTGCCACTCTCTGATACTCTCAGACACTCTCTGAAAGTCTGTGACACTCTGAGACACTCTCAGACACTCTCAGACTCTCTCTGACACTCTCAGACACTCTGTGACACTCTAAGACACTCTCTGAAAATCTGTGACATTCTCTGACACTCTCTGAAACTCTCTGACATTTACTGACATTCTCTGACACTCTCAGACACTCTCTGAGACTCTCAGACACTCTCAGCCACTCTCAGAAACTCTCAGAAACTCTCTGACACTCTTTGACACTCTCTGACACTCTCAGACACACTCAGACATTCTCTGACACTCTCGGCCACTCTCAGAAACTCTCAGACACTGTCTGAAAGTCTCTGACACACTGAGAAACTCTCAGACACTCTCAGACTCTCTCAGACACTCTCTGACACTCTGAGTCACTCTCTGAAAATCTGTGACACTCTGAGACACTCTCTGAAATTCTCAAAAATTCTCAGACACTCGCTGACACTCTTTGACACTCTCAGTCACTCTCAGAAACGCTCAGGAACTCTTTGACACTCTTTGACACTCTCTGACACTTTCAGACACTCTCAGACACTCTCTGACACTCGCTGACACTCTCAGAAACTCGCTGAAACTGTCTGACAACTGCTAATACTCTCTGACTCTCTCAGGCACTCTCTGACACTCTCAAACACTCTCTGACATTCTCTGACACTCTCTGACACTATCTGACGTTCTCAGATATTCTCAGAAACTCTCTGAACCTCTTTGACACTCTCTGAAACTCTGACACTCTCGGAAACTCTACGACACTCTCTGACACTCTCAGGATCTCTCTGGAACTCTCTGAAACTCTCAGACACTCTCAGAAACTCTCAGAAACTCTCTGAAACTCTCTGACACTCTCTGATACTCTCAGACACACTCTGAAAGTCTGTGACACTCTGAGAGACTCTCAGACACTCTCAGACTCTCTCTGACACTCTCAGGCACTCTCTGACACTCTAAGACACTCTCTGAAAATCTGTGACATTCTCTGACACTCTCTGAAACTCTCTGACATTTACTGACACTCTCTGACACTCTCAGACACTCTCTGACACTCTCAGACACTCTCAGCCACTCTCAGAAACTCTCAGAAACTCTCTGACACTCTTTGACACTCTCTGACACTCTCAGACACACTCAGACATTCTCTGACACTCTCAGCCACTCTCAGAAACTCTCAGACACTGTCTGAAAGTCTCTGACACACTGAGAAACTCTCAGACACTCTCAGACTCTCTCAGACATTCTCTGACACTCTGAGTCACTCTCTGAAAATCTGTGACACTCTGAGACACTCTCTGAAATTCTCAAAAAAATCTCAGACACTCGCTGACACTCTTTGACACTCTCAGTCACTCTCAGAAACACTCAGGAACTCTTTGAAACTCTTTGACACTCTCTGACACTCTCAGACACTTTCAGACACTCTCAGACACTCTCTGACACTCGCTGACACTCTCAGAAACTCGCTGAAACTCTCTGACACCTGCTAACACTCTCTGACTCTCTCAGGCACTCTCTGACACTCTCAAATAATCTCTGACATTCTCTGACACTCTCTGACACTCTTTGACAATCTCTGACACTATCTGACGTTCGCAGATATTCTCAGAAACTCTCTGAACCTCTTTGACACTCTCTGAAACTCTGACACTCTCGGAAACTCTACGACACTCTCTGACACTCTCAGGATCTCTCTGAAACTCTCTGAAACTCTCAGACACTCTCAGAAACTCTCAGAAACTCTCTGAAACTCTCTGACACTCTCTGATACTCTCAGACACACTCTGAAAGTCTGTGACACTCTGAGACACTCTGAGACACTCTGAGACACTCTCAGACACTCTCAGACTCTCTCTGACACTCTCAGACACTCTCTGACACTCTAAGACACTCTCTGAACATCTGTGACATTCTCTGACACTCTCTGAAACTCTCTGACATTTACTGACTCTCTCTGACACTCTCAGACACTCTCTGACACTCTCAGACACTCTCAGCCACTCTCAGCCACTCTCAGAAACTCTCAGAAACTCTCTGACACTCTTTGACACTCTTTGACACTCTCAGACACACTCAGACATTCTCTGACACTCTCAGCCACTCTCATAAACTCTCAGACTCTGTCTGAAACTCTCTGATTGATGAGGGAAGGGCTGTCGATGTCATATGCATGGACTTCAGTAAGGCGTTTGATAAGGTTCCCCATGGCAGGCTGATGGAGAAAGTGAAGGCGCTTGGGGTCCAAGGTGTACTAGCTAGATGGATAAAGAACTGGCTGGGCAACAGGAGACAGAGAGTAGCAGTAGAAGGGAGTTTCTCAAAATGGAGACGTGTGACCAGTGGTGTTCCACAGGGGTCCGTGCTGGGACCACTGTTGTTTTTTATATACATTAATGATTTGGAGGAAAGTATAGGTGGACTGATTAGCAAGTTTGCAGACGACACTAAGATTGGTGGAGTAGCAGATAGTGAAGGGGACTGTTAGAGAATACAGCGAATATAGATAGATTAGAGAGTTGGGCAGAGAAATGGCAGATGGAGCTCAATCAGGGCAAATGCGAGGTGATGCATTTTGGAAGATCCAATTCAAGAGTGAACTATACAGTAAGTGGAAAAGTCCTGGGGAAAATTGATGTCCAGAGAGATTTGGGTGTTCAGGTCCACTGTTCCCTGAAGGTGGCAACGCAGGTAAATAGAGTGGTCAAGAAGGCATACGGCATGCTTTCCTTCATCGGACGGGGCATTGAGTACAAGAGTTGGCAGGTCATGTTACAGTTCTATAGGACTTTGGTTCGGCCACATTTGGAATACTGCGTACAGTTCTGGTCGCCACATTATCAAAAGGATGTGGATGCTTTGGAGAGGGTGCAGAGCAGGTTCACCAGGATGTTGCCTGGTATGGAGGGCGCTAGCTATGAAGAGAGGTTGAGTAGATTAGGATTATTTTCATTAGAAAGACGGAGGTTGAGGGGGGACCTGATTGAGGTGCACAAAATCATGAGAGGTATAGACAGGGGGGATAGCAAGAGGCTTTTTTCCCAGAGTGGGGGTTTTAATTACTAGAGGACACGAGTTCAAAGTGAAAGGGGAAATGTTTAGGGGGGATATGCGTGGAAAGTTCTTTACGCAGAGGGTGGTGGGCACCTGGAATGCAATGCCAGCGGAGGTGGTCGATGCGGGCACGATGGAGTCTTTTAAGATGTATCTAGACAGATACATGAATGGGCAGGAAGAAAAGAGATACAGAACCTTAGAAAATAGGCGACATGTTTAGAGAGAGGATCTGGATCGGCGCAGGCTTGGAGGGCCGAAGGGCCTGTTCCTGTGCTGCAATTTACTTTGTTCTTTTCTTTGTTCTTTGACACTCTCTGACACTCGCTGAAACTCTCAGACCCTCTCAAAAACGCTCTGAAACGCTCTGCCACTCTCTGACAATCTCAGACACTCGCTGAAAATCTCTGACACTCACTGACACTCTCTGAAACTCTCTGACACTCCGTGACACTCTCAGACACTCGTTAACACTTTCTGACACTCTCAGGCACTCTCTGACACTCTCAAATACTCTCGGAACCACTCTGACAATGTCTGAAAATCTTTGAAACTCTTTGACACTCTCTGACACACTCAGACATTCTCTGACACTCTCAGCCACTCTCAGAATCTCTGTGACACTCTCTGACACTCTCAGACAATCTCTGACACTCTCTGACACTCGCTGAAACTCTCAGAACCTCTCAGAAACTCTCTGAAACTCTCTGAAACTCTCTGCCACTCTCTGACAATGTCAGACACTCGCTGAAAATCTCTGACACTCACTGACACTCTCTGAAACTCTCTGACACTCCGTGACACTCTCTGACACTCGCTGAAACTCTCTGACACTCTCTGACAATCTTTGACAATATCTTAAACTATCTGACACTCCCAGACACTCTCAGAAAATCTCAGAAACTCTCTGAACCACTTTGACACTTTCTGAAACTCTCTGACACTCTCAGAAACTCTACGACACTCTCTGACACTCTCAGGATCTCTCTGAAACTCTCTGAAACTCTCAGACACTCTCAGAAACTCTCAGAAACTCTCTGAAACTCTCTGACACTCTCTGATAATCTCAGACAAACTCTGAAAGTCTGTGAAACTCTGAGACACTCTCAGACACTCTCAGACTCTCTCTGACACTCTCTGACACTCTTTGACACTCTCTGACACTCTCTGACACTCTCAGACACTCTCTGACATTTACTGACACTCTCTGACACTCTCAGAAACTCTCTGACATTTACTGACACTCTCTGACACTCTCAGACACTCTCAGGCCCTCTCTGACACTCTCAAATACTCTCAGAACCTCTCTGACAATGTCTGAAACTCTTTGAAACTCTTTGACACTGTCTGACAATCTTTGACAATATCTGAAACTATCTGACACTCCCAGACACTCTCAGAAAATCTCAGAAACTCTCTGAACCTCTTTGACACTCTCTGAAACACTCTGACACTCTCAGAAACTCTACGACACTCTCTGACACTCTCAGGATCTCTCTGAAACTCTCTGAAACTCTCAGACACTCTCAGAAACTCTCAGAAACTCTCTGAAACTCTCTGAAACTCTCTGACACTCTCTGACACTCTCAGACACACTCTGAAAGACTGTGACACTCTGAGACACTCTCAGACACTCTCAGACTCTCTCTGACACTCTCAGACACTCTCTGACACTCTAAGACACTCTCTGAATATCTGTGACATTCTCTGACATTCTCTGAAACTCTCTGACATTTACTGACACTCTCTGACACTCTCAGACACTCTCAGAAACTCTCTGACACTCTAAGACACTCTCTGAAAATCTGTGACATTTTCTGACACGCTCTGACATTCTCAGACACACTCAGACATTCTCTGACACTTTCAGCCACTCTCAGAAACTCTCAGACACTGTCTGAAAGTCTCTGACACTCTGAGACACTCTCAGCCACTCTCAGACTCTCTCTGACACTCTCAGACACTCTCTGACACTCTGAGACACTCTCTGAAAATCTGTGACACTCTGAGACACTCTCTGAAAATCTCAGAAAATCTCAGACTCTCTGACACTCGCTGACACTCTGACATTCTCTGACACTCTTTGACACTCTCAGCCACTCTCAGAAACACTCAGAAACTCTCTGACACTCTTTGACACTCTCTGAGACTCTCAGACACACTCAGACATTCTCTGACACTCTCAGCCACTCTCAGAAACTCTCAGAAACTCTCTGAAACTCTTTGACACTCTCTGACACTCTCAGACACTCTCAGACACTCTCTGACATTTACTGACACTCTCTGACACTCTCAGACACTCTCTGACACTCTCAGACACTCTCTGACACGCTGAGACACTCTCTGAAAATCACAGACTCTCTGACACTCGCTGACACTCTCTGACATTCTCTGACACTCTTTGACACTCTCAGCCACTCTCAGAAACACTCAGAAACTCTCTGACACTCTTTGACACTCTCTGAGACTCTCAGACACACTCAGACATTCTCTGACACTCTTAGCCACTCTCAGAAACTCTCAGAAACTCTCTGAAACTCTTTGACACTCTCAGCCACTCTCAGAAACACTCAGAAACTCTCTGAAACTCTCTGACGCTCTCTGACACTCTCAGAAACTCTCTGACACTCTCAGACACTCTCAGACACTCTCAGAAACTCGCTGAAAATCTCTGACATTCTCTGACACTCTCTGAAACTCTCTGACACTCTTTGACACACTCTGACACTCGCTGAATCTCTCTGACACTCTCAGACTCTCTCAGAAACTCGCAGGTACTCCCTGACACTCTTTGAAACTCTGTGACACTCTCAGACACTCTCTGAAAATCTGTGACATTTTCTGACACTCTCTGACATTCTCAGACACACTCAGACATTCTCTGACACTTTCAGCCACTCTCAGAAACTCTCAGACACTGTCTGAAAGTCTCTGACACTCTGAGACACTCTCAGCCACTCTCAGACTCTCTCTGACACTCTCAGACACTCTCTGACACTCTGAGACACTCTCTGAAAATCTGTGACACTCTGAGACACTCTCTGAAAATCTCAGAAAATCTCAGACTCTCTGACACTCGCTGACACTCTGACATTCTCTGACACTCTTTGACACTCTCAGCCACTCTCAGGAACACTCAGAAACTCTCTGACACTCTTTGAAAATCTCTGAGACTCTCAGACACACTCAGACATTCTCTGACACTCTCAGCCACTCTCAGAAACTCTCAGACACTCTCTGAAACTCTTTGACACTCTCTGACACTCTCAGACACTCTCAGACACTCTCTGACATTTACTGACACTCTCTGACACTCTCAGACACTCTCTGACACTCTCAGACACTCTCTGATTCGCTGAGACACTCTCTGAAAATCTCAGACTCTCTGACACTCGCTGACACTCTCTGACATTCTCTGACACTCTTTGACACTCTCAGCCACTCTCAGAAACACTCAGAAACTCTCTGACACTCTTTGACACTCTCTGAGACTCTCAGACACACTCAGACATTCTCTGACACTCTTAGCCACTCTCAGAAACTCTCAGAAACTCTCTGAAACTCTTTGACACTCTCAGCCACTCTCAGAAACACTCAGAAACTCTCTGAAACTCTCTGACGCTCTCTGACACTCTCAGAAACTCTCTGACACTCTCAGACACTCTCAGACACTCTCAGAAACTCGCTGAAAATCTCTGACATTCTCTGACACTCTCTGAAACTCTCTGACACTCTTTGACACACTCTGACACTCGCTGAATCTCTCTGACACTCTCAGACTCTCTCAGAAACTCGCAGGTACTCTCTGACACTCTTTGAAACTCTCTGACACTCTCAGACACTCTCAGACACTCTCAGAAACTCTGTGACACCCTCTGACACTCGCTGAAACTCACGGACACTCTCTGACATTCTCTGACACTCTCAGCCACTCTCAGAATCTCTGTGACACTCTCTGACACTCTCAGACAATCTCTGACAATCTCTGACACTCGCTGAAACTCTCAGAACCTCTCAGAAACTCTCAGAAACTCTCTGAAACTCTCTGACACTCCGTGACACTCTCTGACACTCGCTGAAACTCTCTGACACTCTCTGACAATCTTTGACAATATCTTAAACTATCTGACACTCCCAGACACTCTCAGAAAATCTCAGAAACTCTCTGAACCACTTTGACACTTTCTGAAACTCTCTGACACTCTCAGAAACTCTACGGCACTCTCTGACACTCTCAGGATCTCTCTGAAACTCTCTGAAACTCTCAGACACTCTCAGAAACTCTCAGAAACTCTCTGAAACTCTCTGACACTCTCTGATAATCTCAGACAAACTCTGAATGTCTGTGAAACTCTGAGACACTCTCAGACACTCTCAGACTCTCTCTGACACTCTCTGACACTCTTTGACACTCTCAGACACTCTCTGACATTTACTGACACTCTGTGACACTCTCCGACAATCTCTGACACTCTCTGACACTCGCTGAAACTCTCAGAACCTCTCAGAAACTCTCTGAAACTCTCTGAAACTCTCTGACACTCCGTGACACTCTCTGACACTCGCTGAAACTCTCTGACACTCTCTGACAATCTTTGACAATATCTTAAACTATCTGACACTCCCAGACACTCTCAGAAAATCTCAGAAACTCTCTGAACCACTTTGACACTTTCTGAAACTCTCTGACACTCTCAGAAACTCTACGACACTCTCTGACACTCTCAGGATCTCTCTGAAACTCTCTGAAACTCTCAGACACTCTCAGAAACTCTCAGAAACTCTCTGAAACTCTCTGACACTCTCTGATAATCTCAGACAAACTCTGAATGTCTGTGAAACTCTGAGACACTCTCAGACACTCTCAGACTCTCTCAGACACTGTCTGAAAGTCTCTGACACTCTGAGACACTCTCAGCCACTCTCAGACTCTCTCTGACACTCTCAGACACTCTCTGAAAATCTGTGACACTCTGAGACACTCTCTGAAAATCTCAGAAAATCTCAGACTCTCTGACACTCGCTGACACTCTCTGACATTCTCTGACACTCTTTGACACTCTCAGCCACTCTCAGAAACACTCAGAAACTTTCTGACACTCTTTGACACTCTCTGAGACTCTCAGACACACTCAGACATTCTCTGACACTCTCAGCCACTCTCAGAAACTCTCAGAAACTCTCTGAAACTCTTTGACACTCTCTGACACTCTCAGACACTCTCAGACACTCTCTGACATTTACTGACACTCTCTGACACTCTCAGACACTCTCTGACACTCTCAGACACTCTCTGATTCGCTGAGACACTCTCTGAAAATCTCAGAAACTCTCTGACACTCTCTGACACTCTCAGCTACACTCAGAATCTCTCAGAAACGCTCTGATACTCTGTGACACTCTCAGAATCTTGCTGAAAATCTCTTTCATTCTCTGACACTCTCTGAAACTCACGGACACTCTCTGACATTCTCTGACACTCTCAGCCACTCTCAGAATCTCTGTGACACTCTCTGACACTCTCAGACAATCTCTGACACTCTCTGACACTCGCTGAAACTCTCAGAACCTCTCAGAAACTCTCTGAAACTCTCTGAAACTCTCTGACACTCCGTGACACTCTCTGACACTCGCTGGAACTCTCTGACACTCTCTGACAATCTTTGACAATATCTTAAACTATCTGACACTCCCAGACACTCTCAGAAAATCTCAGAAACTCTCTGAACCACTTTGACACTTTCTGAAACTCTCTGACACTCTCAGAAACTCTACGACACTCTCTGACACTCTCAGGATCTCTCTGAAACTCTCTGAAACTCTCAGACACTCTCAGAAACTCTCAGAAACTCTCTGAAACTCTCTGAAACTCTCTGATAATCTCAGACAAACTCTGAATGTCTGTGAAACTCTGAGACACTCTCAGACACTCTCAGACTCTCTCTGACACTCTCTGACACTCTTTGACACTCTCAGACACTCTCTGACATTTACTGACACTCTCTGACACTCTCAGACAATCTCTGACACTCTCTGACACTCGCTGAAACTCTCAGAACCTCTCAGAAACTCTCTGAAACTCTCTGAAACTCTCTGACACTCCGTGACACTCTCTGACACTCGCTGAAACTCTCTGACACTCTCTGACAATCTTTGACAATATCTTAAACTATCTGACACTCCCAGACACTCTCAGAAAATCTCAGAAACTCTCTGAACCACTTTGACACTTTCTGAAACTCTCTGACACTCTCAGAAACTCTACGACACTCTCTGACACTCTCAGGATCTCTCTGAAACTCTCTGAAACTCTCAGACACTCTCAGAAACTCTCAGAAACTCTCTGAAACTCTCTGACACTCTCTGATAATCTCAGACAAACTCTGAATGTCTGTGAAACTCTGAGACACTCTCAGACACTCTCAGACTCTCTCAGACACTGTCTGAAAGTCTCTGACACTCTGAGACACTCTCAGCCACTCTCAGACTCTCTCTGACACTCTCAGACACTCTCTGAAAATCTGTGACACTCTGAGACACTCTCTGAAAATCTCAGAAAATCTCAGACTCTCTGACACTCGCTGACACTCTCTGACATTCTCTGACACTCTTTGACACTCTCAGCCACTCTCAGAAACACTCAGAAACTCTCTGACACTCTTTGACACTCTCTGAGACTCTCAGACACACTCAGACATTCTCTGACACTCTCAGCCACTCTCAGAAACTCTCAGAAACTCTCTGAAACTCTTTGACACTCTCTGACACTCTCAGACACTCTCAGACACTCTCTGACATTTACTGACACTCTCTGACACTCTCAGACACTCTCTGACACTCTCAGACACTCTCTGATTCGCTGAGACACTCTCTGAAAATCTCAGAAACTCTCTGACACTCTCTGACACTCTCAGCTACACTCAGAATCTCTCAGAAACGCTCTGATACTCTGTGACACTCTCAGAATCTCGCTGAAAATCTCTTTCATTCTCTGACACTCTCTGAAACTCTCTGACACTCTGTGACACACTCTGACACTCGCTGAATCTCACTGACATTCTCTGACACTCTTTGACACTCTCTGACACTCTCAGACACACTCAGACATTCTCTGACACTCTCAGCCACTCTCAGAAACACTCAGAAACTCTCTGAAACTCTCTGACGCTCTCTGACACTCTCAGAAACTCTCTGACACTCTCAGACACTCTCAGACACTCTCAGACACTCTCTGATACTCTCAGACACTCTCTGACACGCTGAGACCCTCTCTGAAAATCTCAGAAACTCTCTGACACTCTCTGACACTCTCAGCTACTCTCAGAATCTCTCAGAAACTCTCTGACACTCTGTGACACTCTCAGAAACTCGCTGAAAATCTCTGACATTCTCTGACACTCTCTGAAACTCTCTGACACTCTGTGACACACTCTGACACTCGCTGAATCTCTCTGACACTCTTAGACACTCTCAGAAACTCGCAGCTACTCTCTGACACTCTTTGAAACTCTCTGACACTCTCAGACACTCTCAGAAACTCTGTGACACCCTCTGACACTCGCTGAAACTCACTGACACTCTCTGACATTCTCTGACACTCTCAGCCACTCTCAGAATCTCTGTGACATTCTCTGACACTCTCAGACAATCTCTGACACTCTCTGACACTCGCTGAAACTCTCAGACCCTCTCAGAAACTCTCTGAAACTCTCAGAAACTCTCTGCCACTCTCTGACAATCTCAGACACTCGCTGAAAATCTCTGACTCTCCGTGACACTCTCTGACACTCGCTGAAACTCTCGGACACACTCTGACACCTGCTAACACTCTCTGACTCTCTCAGGCACTCTCTGACACTCTGAAATAATCTCTGACATTCTCTGACACTCTCTGAAACGCTTTGACACTCTCTGACACTCTCTGACACTCTTTGACAAACTCTGACACTATCTGACATTCTCAGAAAATCTCAGAATCTCTCTGAACCTCTTTGAAACTCTTTGAAACTCTCTGACACTCTCAGAAACTCTACGACACTCTCTGACAATCTCAGGATCTCTCTGAAACTCTCTGAAACTCTCAGACACTCTCAGAAACTCTCAGAAACTCTCTGAAACTCGCTGAAACTCTCTGACACTCTCTGATATTCTCAGACACACTCTGAAAGTCTGTGACACTCTGAGACACTCTCAGACATTCTCAGACTCTCTCTGACACTCTCCGATACTCTCTGACACTCGATGACACTGTCTGAATATCTGTGACATTCTCTGACACTCTCTGAACCTCTCTGACATTTACTGACACTCTCTGACATTCTCAGACACTCTCTGACACTCTCAGACACTCTCAGAAACTCTCAGAAACTCTCAGACACTCTTTGACACTCTCTGACACTCTCAGACACACTCAGACATTCTCTGACACTCTCAGCCACTCTCAGAAACTCTCAGACACTGTCTGAAAGTCTCTGACACTCGGAGACACTCTCAGACTCTCTCAGACACTCTCAGCCACTCTCAGAAACACTCAGAAACTCTTTGACACTCTTTGACACTCTCTGACACTCTCAGACACACTCAGACATTCTCTGACACTCTCAGCCACTCTCAGAAACTCACAGAAACTCTCTGACACTCTTTGACACTCTCTGACACTCTCAGACAGTCTCAGACACTCTCTGACATTTACTGACACTCTCTGACACTCTCAGACACTCTCTGACACTCTCAGACACTCTCTGACACGCTGAGACACTCTCTGAAAATCTCAGAAACTCTCTGACACTCTCTGACACTCTCAGCTACTCTCAGAATCTCTCAGAAACTCTGTGACACTCTCAGAAACTCGCTGAAAATCTCTGACATTCTCTGACACTCTCTGAAACTCTCTGACACTCTGTGACACACTCTGACACTCGCTGAATCTCTCTGACACTCTCAGACACTCTCAGAAACTCGCAGATACTCTCTGACACTCTTTGAAACTGTCTGACACTCTCAGACACTCTCAGAAACTCTGTGACACCCTCTGACACTCGCTGAAACTCACGGACACTCTCTGACATTCTCTGACACTCTCAGCCACTCTCAGAATCTCTGTGACACTCTCTGACACTCTCAGACAATCTCTGACACACTCAGACACTCGCTGAAACTCTCTGACACTCTCTGACAATCTTTGACAATATCTTAAACAATCTGACACTCCCAGACACTCTCAGAAAATCTCAGAAACTCTCTGAACCACTTTGACACTTTCTGAAACTCTCTGACACTCTCAGAAACTCTACGACACTCTCTGACACTCTCAGGATCTCTCTGAAACTCTCTGAAACTCTCCGACACTCTCAGAATCTCTCAGAAACTCTCTGAAACTCTCTGACACTCTCTGATAATCTCAGACAAACTCTGAAAGTCTGTGAAACTCTGAGACACTCTCAGACACTCTCAGACTCTCTGTGACACTCTCTGACACTCTTTGACACTCTCTGACACTCTCAGACACTCTCTGACATTTACTGACACTCTCTGACACTCTCAGACACTCTCTGACACTCTCAGGCACTCTCTGACACTCTCAAATACTCTCAGAACCTCTCTGACAATGTCTGAAACTCTTTGAAACTCTTTGACACTCTCTGACAATCTTTGACAATATCTGAAACTATCTGACACTCCCAGACACTCTCAGAAAATCTCAGAAACTCTCTGAACCTCTTTGACACTCTCTGAAACTCTCTGACACTCTCAGAAACTCTACGACACTCTCTGACACTCTCAGGATCTCTCTGAAACTCTCTGAAACTCCCTGACACTCTCAGAAACTCTCAGAAACTCTCTGACACTCTCTGACACTCTCAGACACTCTCTGACACTCTAAGACACTCTCTGAACATCTGTGACATTCTCTGACATTCTCTGAAACTCTCTGACATTTACTGACACTCTCCGACACTCTCAGACACTCTCAGAAACTCTCAGAAACTCTCTGACACTCTCAGACACTCTCTGAAAATCTGTGACATTTTCTGACACTCTCTGACATTCTCAGACACACGCAGACATTCTCTGACACTTTCAGCCACTCTCAGAAACTCTCAGACACTGTCTGAAAGTCTCTGACACTCTGAGACACTCTCAGACTCTCTCTGACACTCTCAGACACTCTCTGACACTCTAAGACACTCTCTGAACATCTGTGACATTTTCTGACACTCTCTGACATTCCCAGACACACTCAGACATTCTCTGACACTTTCAGCCACTCTCAGAAGCTCTCAGACACTGTCTGAATGTCTCTGACACTCTGAGACACTCTCAGACACTCTCAGACTCTCTCTGACACTCTCAGACACTCTCTGACACTCTGAGACACT
This sequence comes from Heterodontus francisci, assembly GCF_036365525.1. Classification (NCBI taxonomy): domain Eukaryota; kingdom Metazoa; phylum Chordata; class Chondrichthyes; order Heterodontiformes; family Heterodontidae; genus Heterodontus; species Heterodontus francisci. Next base: position 135,840 of record NW_027140728.1, read on the forward strand.
CTCTGAAAATCTGTGACACTCTGAGACACTCTCTGAAAATCTCAGAAAATCTCAGACACTCTCTGACACTCGCTGACACTCTCTGACATTCTCTGACACTCTTTGACACTCTCAGCCACTCTCAGAAACACTCAGAAACTCTCTGACACTCTTTGACACTCTCTGAGACTCTCAGACACACTCAGACATTCTCTGACACTCTCAGCCACTCACAGAAACTCTCAGAAACTCTCTGAAACTCTTTGACACTCTCTGACACTCACAGACACTCTCAGACACTCTCTGACATTTACTGACACTCTCTGACACTCTCAGACACTCTCTGACACTCTCAGACACTTTCTGACACGCTGAGACACTCTCTGAAAATCTCAGAAACTCTCTGACACTCTCTGACACTCTCAGCTACACTCAGAATCTCTCAGAAACTCTCTGATACTCTGTGACACTCTCAGAATCTCGCTGAAAATCTCTGACATTCTCTGACACCCTCTGAAACTCTCTGACACTCTGTGACACACTCTGACACTCGCTGAATCTCACTGACATTCTCTGACACTCTTTGACACTCTCCGACACCCTCAGACACACTCAGACATTCTCTGACACTCTCAGCCACTCTAAGAAACACTCAGAAACTCTCTGAAACTCGCTGACACTCTCTGACGCTCTCCGTCACTCTCAGAAACTCCCTGACACTCTCAGACACTCTCAGACACTCTCTGACACTCTCAGAAACTCCCTGACACTCTCAGACACTCTCAGACACTCTCAGAAACTCTCTGACACTCTCTGACACTCTCTGACACTCTCTGACACTCTCAGCTACTCTCAGAATCTCTCAGAAACTCTCTGACACTCTGTGACACTCTCAGAAACTCGCTGAAAATCTCTGACATTCTCTGACACTCTCTGAAACTCTCTGACACTCTGTGACACACTCTGACACTCGCTGAATCTCTCTGACACTCTTAGACACTCTCAGAAATTCGCAGATACTCTCTGACACTCTCAGACACTCTCAGAAACTCTGTGACACCCTCTGACACTCACTGAAACTCACTGACATTCTCTGACATTCTCTGACACTCTCAGCCACTCTCAGAATCTCTGTGACACTCTCTGACACTCTCAGACAATCTCTGACACTCTCTGACACTCGCTGAAACTCTCAGACCCTCTCAGAAACTCTCTGAAACTCTCTGAAACTCTCTGAAAATCTCTGACAATCTCAGACACTCGCTGAAAATCTCTGAAACTCACTGACACTCTCTGAAACTCTCTGACACTCCGTGACACTCTCTGACACTCGCTGAAACTCTCGGACACACTCTGACACTATATGAAACTCACTGACACTCTCAGACACTCTCAGAATCTCTTAGATACTCTCAGAAACTCTCTGACACTCTCAGACACTCTCTGACACTCGCTGACACTCTCAGAAACTCGCTGAAACTCTCTGACACCTGCTAACACTCTCTGACTCTCTCAGGCACTTTCTGACACTCTCAAATAAGCTCTGACATTCTCTGACACTCTCTGAAACGTTTTGACACTCTCTGACATTCTCTGACACTCTTTGACAATCTCTGACACTATCTGACGTTCTCAGATATTCTCAGAAACTCTCTGAACCTCTTTGACACTCTCTGAAACTCTGACACTCTCGGAAACTCTACGACACGCTCTGACACTCTCGGAATCTCTCTGAAACTCTCTGAAACTCTCAGACACTCTCAGAAACTCTCAGAAACTCTCTGAAACTCTCTGACACACTCTGATACTCTCAGACACACTCTGAAAGTCTGTGACACTCTGAGACACTCTCAGACACTCTCAGACTCTCTCTGACACTCTCAGACACTCTCTGACACTCTAAGACACTCTCTGAAAATCTGTGACATTCTCTGACACTCTCTGACATTGACTGACACTCTCTGACACTCTCAGACACTCTCTGACACTCTCAGACACTCTCAGCCACTCTCCGAAACTCTCTGACACTCTTTGACACTCTTTGACACTCTCAGACACACTCAGACATTCTCTGACACTCTCAGCCACTCTCATAAACTCTCCGACACTGTCTGAAACTCTCTGACTCTCTCTGACACTCGCTGAAACTCTCAGACCCTCTCAGAAACGCTCTGCCACTCTTTGACAATCTCAGACACTCGCTGAAAATCTCTGACACTCACTGACACTCTCTGAAACTCTCTGACACTCCATGACACTCTCAGACACTCGTTAACACTTTCTGACACTCTCAGGCACTCTCTGACACTCTCAAATACTCTCAGAACCTCTCTGACAATGTCTGAAACTCTTTGAAACTCTTTGAAACTCTCTGACACTCTCTGACAATCTTTGACAATATCTGAAATTATCTGACACTCCCAGACACTCTCAGAAAATCTCAGAAACACTCTGAACCTCTTTGACACTCTCTGAAACCCACTGACACTGTCAGAAACTCTACGACACCCTCTGACACTCTCAGTATCTCTCTGAAACTCTCTGAAACTCTCAGACACTCTCAGAAACTCTCAGAAACTCTCTGAAACTCTCTGACACTCTCTGATACTCTCAGACACACTCTGAAAGTCTGTGACACTCTGAGACACTCTCAGACACTCTCAGACTCTCTCTGACACTCTCAGAGACTCTCTGACAGTCTAAGACACTCTCTGAAAATCTGTGACATTCTCTGACACTCTCTGAAACTCTCTGACATTTACTGACACTCTCTGACACTCCCAGACACTCTCTGACACTCTCAGACACTCTCAGAAACTCTCAGAAACTCTTTGATACTCTCTGACATTCGCGGACACACTCAGACAGTCTCTGACACTCTCAGCCACTCTCAGAAACTCTCAGACACTGTCTGAAAGTCTCTGACACTCTGAGACACTCTCAGACACTCTCAGACTCTCTCTGACACTCTCAGACACTCTCTGACACTCTGAGACACTCTCTGAAAATCTGTGACACTCTGAGACACTCTCTGAAAATCTCAGAAAATCTCAGACACTCTCTGACACTCGCTGATACTCTCTGACATTCTCTGACACTCTTTGACACTCTCAGCCACTCTCAGAAACACTCAGAAACTCTCTGACACTCTCAGACACACTCAGACATTCTCTGACACTCTCAGCCACTCTCAGAAACTCTCTGACACTCTTTGACACTCTCTGACATTTACTGACACTCTCCGACACTCTCAGACACTCTCAGAAACTCTCAGAAACTCTCTGACACTCTAAGACACTCTCTGAAAATCTGTGACATTTTCTGACACTCTCTGACATTCTCAGACACACTCAGACATTCTCTGACACTTTCAGCCACTCTCAGAAACTCTCAGACTCTGTCTGAAAGTCTCTGACACTCTGAGACACTCTCAGACACTCTCAGACTCTCTCTGACACTCTCAGACACTCTCTGACACTCTGAGACACTCTCTGAAAATCTGTGACACTCTGAGACACTCTCTGAAAATCTCAGAAAATCTCAGACACTCTCTGACACTCGCTGACACTCTCTGACATTCTCTGACACTCTTTGACACTCTCAGCCACTCTCAGAAACACTCAGAAACTCTCTGACACTCTTTGACACTCTCTGAGACTCTCAGACACACTCAGACATTCTCTGACACTCTCAGCCACTCTCAGAAACTCTCAGAAACTCTCTGAAACTCTTTGACACTCTCTGACACTCTCTGACATTTACTGACACTCTCTGACACTCTCAGACACTCTCTGACACTCTCAGACACTTTCTGACACGCTGAGACACTCTCTGAAAATCTCAGAAACTCTCTGACACTCTCTGACACTCTCAGCTACACTCAGAATCTCTCAGAAACTCTCTGATACTCTGTGACACTCTCAGAATCTCGCTGAAAATCTCTGACATTCTCTGACACCCTCTGAAACTCTCTGACACTCTGTGACACACTCTGAGACTCGCTGAATCTCACTGACATTCTCTGACACTCTTTGACACTCTCTGACACTCTCAGACACACTCAGACATTCTCTGACACTCTCAGCCACTCTCAGAAACACTCAGAAACTCTCTGAAACTCTCTGACACTCTCTGACGCTCTCCGACACTCTCAGAAACTCCCTGACACTCTCAGATACACTCAGACACTCTCTGACACTCTCAGACACTCTCTGATACTCTCAGACACTCCCTGACGCGCTGAGACACTCTCTGAAAATCTCAGAAACTCTCTGACACTCTCTGACACTCTCTGACACTCTCAGCTACTCTCAGAATCTCTCAGAAACTCTCTGACACTCTGTGACACTCTCAGACACTCTCTGAAAATCTGTGACATTTTCTGACACTCTCTGACATTCTCAGACACACTCAGACATTCTCTGACACTTTCAGCCACTCTCAGAAACTCTCAGACTCTGTCTGAAAGTCTCTGACACTCTGAGACACTCTCAGACACTCTCAGACTCTCTCTGACACTCTCAGACACTCTCTGACACTCTGAGACACTCTCTGAAAATCTGTGACACTCTGAGACACTCTCTGAAAATCTCAGAAAATCTCAGACACTCTCTGACACTCGCTGACACTCTCTGACATTCTCTGACACTCTTTGACACTCTCAGCTACTCTCAGAATCTCTCAGAAACTCTCTGACACTCTGTGACACTCTCAGAAACTCGCTGAAAATCTCTGACATTCTCCGACACTCTCTGACACTCTGTGACACACTCTGACACTCGCTGAATCTCTCTGACACTCTTAGACACTCTCAGAAACTCGCAGATACTCTCTGACACTCTTTGAAACTCTCTGACACTCTCAGACACTCTCAGAAACTCTGTGACACCCTCTGACACTCACTGAAACTCACTGACACTCTCTGACATTCTCTGACACTTTCAGCCACTCTCAGAATCTCTGTGACACTCTCTGACACTCTCAGAAAATCACTGACACTCTCTGACACTCGCTGAAACTCTCAGACCCTCTCAGAAACTCTCTGAAACTCTCTGAAACTCTCTGCCACTCTTTGACAATCTCAGACACTCGCTGAAAATCTCTGAAACTCACTGACACTCTCTGAAACTCTCTGACACTCCGTGACACTCTCTGACACTCGCTGAAACTCTCGGACACACTCTGACACTATATGAAACTCACTGACACTCTCAGACACTCTCAGAATCTCTTAGATACTCTCAGAAACTCTCTGACACTCTCAGACACTCTCTGACACTCGCTGACACTCTCAGAAACTCGCTGAAACTCTCTGACACCTGCTAACACTCTCTGACTCTCTCAGGCACTTTCTGACACTCTCAAATAAGCTCTGACATTCTCTGACACTCTCTGAAACGTTTTGACACTCTCTGACATTCTCTGACACTCTTTGACAATCTCTGACACTATCTGACGTTCTCAGATATTCTCAGAAACTCTCTGAACCTCTTTGACACTCTCTGAAACTCTGACACTCTCGGAAACTCTACGACAATCTCTGACACTCTCGGGATCTCTCTGAAACTCTCTGAAACTCTCAGACACTCTCAGAAACTCTCAGAAACTCTCTGAAACTCTCTGACACTCTCTGATACTCTCAGACACACTCTGAAAGTCTGTGACACTCTGAGACACTCTGAGACACTCTCAGACTCTCTCTGACACTCTCAGACACTCTCTGACACTCTAAGACACTCTCTGAAAATCTGTGACATTCTCTGACACTCTCTGAAACTCTCTGACATTTACTGACACTCTCTGACACTCTCAGACACTCTCTGACACTCTCAGACACTCTCAGCCACTCTCAGAAACTCTCTGACACTCTTTGACACTCTTTGACACTCTCAGACACACTCAGACATTCTCTGACACTCTCAGCCACTCTCATAAACTCTCCGACACTGTCTGAAACTCTCTGACTCTCTCTGACACTCGCTGAAACTCTCAGACCCTCTCAGAAACGCTCTGAAACGCTCTGCCACTCTTTGACAATCTCAGACACTCGCTGAAAATCTCTGACACTCACTGACACTCTCTGAAACTCTCTGACACTCCGTGACACTCTCAGACACTCGTTAAAACTTTCTGACACTCTCAGGCACTCTCTGACACTCTCAAATACTCTCAGAACCTCTCTGACAATGTCTGAAACTCTTTGAAACTCTTTGACACTCTCTGACACTCTCTGACAATCTTTGACAATATCTGAAATTATCTGACACTCCCAGACACTCTCAGAAAATCTCAGAAACTCTCTGAACCTCTTTGACACTCTCTGAAACTCTCTGACACTCTCAGAAACTCTACGACACTCTCTGACACTCTCAGTATCTCTCTGAAACTCTCTGAAACTCTCAGACAATCTCAGAAACTCTCAGAAACTCTCAGAAACGCTCTGAAACTCTCTGACACTCTCTGATACTCTCAGACACACTCTGAAAGTCTGTGACACTCTGAGACACTCTCAGACACTCTCAGACTCTCTCTGACACTCTAAGACACTCTCTGAAAATCTGTGACATTCTCTGACACTCTCTGAAACTCTCTGACATTTACTGACACTCTCTGACACTCTCAGACACTCTCTGACACTCTCAGACACTCTCAGAAACTCTCAGAAACTCTTTGATACTCTCTGACATTCGCAGACACACTCAGACATTCTCTGACACTCTCAGACACTCTCAGAAACTCTCAGACACTGTCTGACAGTGTCTGACCCTCTGAGACACTCTCAGACACTCTCAGACTCTCTCTGACACTCTCAGACACTCTCTGACACTCTGAGACACTCTCTGAAAATCTGTGACACTCGGAGACACTCTCTGAAAATCTCAGAAAATCTCAGACACTCTCTGACACTCGCTGACACTCTCTGACATTCTCTGACACTCTTTGACACTCTCAGCCACTCTCAGAAACACTCAGAAACTCTCTGACACTCTCAGACACACGCAGACATTCTCTGACACTCTCAGCCACTCTCAGAAACTCTCTGACACTCTTTGACACTCTCTGGCACTCTCAGACACTCTCTGACATTTACTGACACTCTCTGACACTCTCAGACACTCTCTGACACTCTCAGACACTCTCTGACACGCTGAGACACTCTCTGAAAACCTCAGAAACGCTCTGAAACTCTCTGACACTCTCAGCTACTCTCAGAATCTCTCAGAAACTCTCTGACACTCTGTGACACTCTCAGAAACTCGCTGAAAATCTCTGACATTCTCTGACACTCACTGAAACTCTCTGACAGTCTGTGACACACTCTGACACTCGCTGAATCTCTCTGACACTCTCTGACACTCCATGAAACTCACTGACACTCTCAGACACTCTCAGAAAGTCGCAGAAACTCTCTGACACTCTTTGAAACTCTCTGACACTCTCAGACACTCTCAGAAACTCTGTGACACCATCTGACACTCGCTGAAACTCACTGACACTCTCTGACATTCTCTGACACTCTCAGCCACTCTCAGAATCTCTGTGACACTCTCTGACACTCTCAGACAATCTCTGACACTCTCTGACACTCGCTGAAACTCTCAGACCCTCTCAGAAACTCTCTGAAACTCTCTGCCACTCTCTGACAATCTCAGACACTCTCTGAAAATCTCTGACACTCACTGACACTCTCTGAAGCTCTCTGACACTCCGTGACACTCTCTGACACTCGCTGAAACTCTTGGACACTCTCTGACACTCTATGAAACTCACTGACACTCTCAGAAACTCTCAGATACTCTCTGACACTCTCTGATACTCTCAGACACTCCCTGACACTCTCAGAAACTCTCTGACACCTGCTAACACTCTCTGACTCTCTCAGGCACTCTCTGACACTCCCAAATAATCTCTGACATTCTCTGACACTCTCTGAAACGCTTTGACAATCTCTGACATTCTCTGACACTCTTTGAAAATCTCTGACACTATCTGACGTTCTCAGATATTCTCAGAAACTCTCTGAACCTCTTTGACACTCTCTGAAACTCTGACACTCTCGGAAACTCTACGACACTCTCTGACACTCTCAGGATCACTCTGAAACTCTCTGAAACTCTCAGACACTCTCAGACACTCTCAGACTCTCTCTGACACTCTCAGACACTCTCTGACACTCTAAGACACTCTCTGAAAATCTGTGACATTCTCTGACACTCTCTGAAACTCTCTGACATTTACTGACACTCTCTGACACTCTCAGACACTCTCAGCCACTCTCTGACACTCTCAGACACTCTCAGCCACTCTCAGAAATTCTCAGAAACTCTCTGACATTTACTGACACTCTCTGACACTCTCTGACACTCTCAGGCACTCTCTGACACTCTCAAATACTCTCAGAACCTCTCTGACAATGTCTGAAACTCTTTGAAACTCTTTGACACTCTCTGACACACTCAGACATTCTCTGACACTCTCAGCCACTCTCAGAAACACTCAGACACTTTCTGAAAGTCTCTGACACTCTGAGACACTCTCAGACACTCTCAGACTCTCTCTGACACTCTCAGACACTCTCTGACACTCTGAGACACTCTCTGAAAATCTGTGACACTCGGAGACACTCTCTGAAAATCTCAGAAAATCTCAGACACACTCTGACACTCACTGACACTCTCTGACATTCTCTGACACTCTTTGACACTCTCAGCCACTCTCAGAAACACTCAGAAACTCTCTGACACTCTCAGACACACGCAGACATTCTCTGACACTCTCAGCCACTCTCAGAAACTCTCTGACACTCTTTGACACTCTCTGACAATCTCAGACACTCTCAGACACTCTCTGACATTTACTGACACTCTCTGACACTCTCAGACACTCTCTGAAAATCTGTGACATTTTCCGACACTCTCTGACATTCTCAGACACACTCAGACATTCTCTGACACTTTCAGCCACTCTCAGAAACTCTCAGACTCTGTCTGAAAGTCTCTGACACTCTGAGACACTCTCAGACACTCTCAGACTCTCTCTGACACTCTCAGACACTCTCTGACACTCTGAGACACTCTCTGAAAATCTGTGACACTCTGAGACACTCTCTGAAAATCTCAGAAAATCTCAGACACTCTCTGACACTCGCTGACACTCTCTGACATTCTCTGACACTCTTTGACACTCTCAGCCACTCTCAGAAACACTCAGAAACTCTCTGACACTCTTTGACACTCTCTGAGACTCTCAGACACACTCAGACATTCTCTGACACTCTCAGCCACTCTCAGAAACTCTCAGAAACTCTCTGAAACTCTTTGAAACTCTCTGACACTCTCTGACATTTACTGACACTCTCTGACACTCTCAGACACTCTCTGACACTCTCAGACACTTTCTGACACGCTGAGACACTCTCTGAAAATCTCAGAAACTCTCTGACACTCTCTGACACTCTCAGCTACACTCAGAATCTCTCAGAAACTCTCTGATACTCTGTGACACTCTCAGAATCTCGCTGAAAATCTCTGACATTCTCTGACACCCTCTGAAACTCTCTGACACTCTGTGACACACTCTGAGACTCGCTGAATCTCACTGACATTCTCTGACACTCTTTGACACTCTCTGACACTCTCAGACACACTCAGACATTCTCTGACACTCTCAGCCACTCTCAGAAACACTCAGAAACTCTCTGAAACTCTCTGACACTCTCTGACGCTCTCCGACACTCTCAGAAACTCCCTGACACTCTCAGATACACTCAGACACTCTCTGACACTCTCAGACACTCTCTGATACTCTCAGACACTCTCTGACGCGCTGAGACACTCTCTGAAAATCTCAGAAACTCTCTGACACTCTCTGACACTCTCTGACACTCTCAGCTACTCTCAGAATCTCTCAGAAACTCTCTGACACTCTGTGACACTCTCAGAAACTCGCTGAAAATCTCTGACATTCTCCGACACTCTCTGACACTCTGTGACACACTCTGACACTCGCTGAATCTCTCTGACACTCTTAGACACTCTCAGAAACTCGCAGATACTCTCTGACACTCTTTGAAACTCTCTGACACTCTCAGACACTCTCAGAAACTCTGTGACACCCTCTGACACTCACTGAAACTCACTGACACTCTCTGACATTCTCTGACACTTTCAGCCACTCTCAGAATCTCTGTGACACTCTCTGACACTCTCAGACAATCTCTGACACTCTCTGACACTCGCTGAAACTCTCAGACCCTCTCAGAAACTCTCTGAAACTCTCTGAAACTCTCTGCCACTCTTTGACAATCTCAGACACTCGCTGAAAATCTCTGAAACTCACTGACACTCTCTGAAACTCTCTGACACTCCGTGACACTCTCTGACACTCGCTGAAACTCTCGGACACACTCTGACACTATATGAAACTCACTGACACTCTCAGACACTCTCAGAATCTCTTAGATACTCTCAGAAACTCTCTGACACTCTCAGACACTCTCTGACACTCGCTGACACTCTCAGAAACTCGCTGAAACTCTCTGACACCTGCTAACACTCTCTGACTCTCTCAGGCACTTTCTGACACTCTCAAATAAGCTCTGACATTCTCTGACACTCTCTGAAACGTTTTGACACTCTCTAACATTCTCTGACACTCTTTGACAATCTCTGACACTATCTGACGTTCTCAGATATTCTCAGAAACTCTCTGAACCTCTTTGACACTCTCTGAAACTCTGACACTCTCGGAAACTCTACGACAATCTCTGACACTCTCGGGATCTCTCTGAAACTCTCTGAAACTCTCAGACACTCTCAGAAACTCTCAGAAACTCTCTGAAACTCTCTGACACTCTCTGATACTCTCAGACACACTCTGAAAGTCTGTGACACTCTGAGACACTCTGAGACACTCTCAGACTCTCTCTGACACTCTCAGACACTCTCTGACACTCTAAGACACTCTCTGAAAATCTGTGACATTCTCTGACACTCTCTGAAACTCTCTGACATTTACTGACACTCTCTGACACTCTCAGACACTCTCTGACACTCTCAGACACTCTCAGCCACTCTCAGAAACTCTCTGACACTCTTTGACACTCTTTGACACTCTCAGACACACTCAGACATTCTCTGACACTCTCAGCCACTCTCATAAACTCTCCGACACTGTCTGAAACTCTCTGACTCTCTCTGACACTCGCTGAAACTCTCAGACCCTCTCAGAAACGCTCTGAAACGCTCTGCCACTCTTTGACAATCTCAGACACTCGCTGAAAATCTCTGACACTCACTGACACTCTCTGAAACTCTCTGATACTCCGTGACACTCTCAGACACTCGTTAAAACTTTCTGACACTCTCAGGCACTCTCTGACACTCTCAAATACTCTCAGAACCTCTCTGACAATGTCTGAAACTCTTTGAAACTCTTTGACACTCTCTGACACTCTCTGACAATCTTTGACAATATCTGAAATTATCTGACACTCCCAGACACTCTCAGAAAATCTCAGAAACTCTCTGAACCTCTTTGACACTCTCTGAAACTCTCTGACACTCTCAGAAACTCTACGACACTCTCTGACACTCTCAGTATCTCTCTGAAACTCTCTGAAACTCTCAGACAATCTCAGAAACTCTCAGAAACTCTCAGAAACGCTCTGAAACTCTCTGACACTCTCTGATACTCTCAGACACACTCTGAAAGTCTGTGACACTCTGAGACACTCTCAGACACTCTCAGACTCTCTCTGACACTCTAAGACACTCTCTGAAAATCTGTGACATTCTCTGACACTCTCTGAAACTCTCTGACATTTACTGACACTCTCTGACACTCTCAGACACTCTCTGACACTCTCAGACACTCTCAGAAACTCTCAGAAACTCTTTGATACTCTCTGACATTCGCAGACACACTCAGACATTCTCTGACACTCTCAGACACTCTCAGAAACTCTCAGACACTGTCTGACAGTGTCTGACCCTCTGAGACACTCTCAGACACTCTCAGACTCTCTCTGACACTCTCAGACACTCTCTGACACTCTGAGACACTCTCTGAAAATCTGTGACACTCGGAGACACTCTCTGAAAATCTCAGAAAATCTCAGACACTCTCTGACACTCGCTGACACTCTCTGACATTCTCTGACACTCTTTGACACTCTCAGCCACTCTCAGAAACACTCAGAAACTCTCTGACACTCTCAGACACACGCAGACATTCTCTGACACTCTCAGCCACTCTCAGAAACTCTCTGACACTCTTTGACACTCTCTGGCACTCTCAGACACTCTCTGACATTTACTGACACTCTCTGACACTCTCAGACACTCTCTGACACTCTCAGACACTCTCTGACACGCTGAGACACTCTCTGAAAACCTCAGAAACGCTCTGAAACTCTCTGACACTCTCAGCTACTCTCAGAATCTCTCAGAAACTCTCTGACACTCTGTGACACTCTCAGAAACTCGCTGAAAATCTCTGACATTCTCTGACACTCACTGAAACTCTCTGACAGTCTGTGACACACTCTGACACTCGCTGAATCTCTCTGACACTCTCTGACACTCCATGAAACTCACTGACACTCTCAGACACTCTCAGAAAGTCGCAGAAACTCTCTGACACTCTTTGAAACTCTCTGACACTCTCAGACACTCTCAGAAACTCTGTGACACCATCTGACACTCGCTGAAACTCACTGACACTCTCTGACATTCTCTGACACTCTCAGCCACTCTCAGAATCTCTGTGACACTCTCTGACACTCTCAGACAATCTCTGACACTCTCTGACACTCGCTGAAACTCTCAGACCCTCTCAGAAACTCTCTGAAACTCTCTGCCACTCTCTGACAATCTCAGACACTCTCTGAAAATCTCTGACACTCACTGACACTCTCTGAAACTCTCTGACACTCCGTGACACTCTCTGACACTCGCTGAAACTCTTGGACACTCTCTGACACTCTATGAAACTCACTGACACTCTCAGAAACTCTCAGATACTCTCTGACACTCTCTGATACTCTCAGACACTCCCTGACACTCTCAGAAACTCTCTGACACCTGCTAACACTCTCTGACTCTCTCAGGCACTCTCTGACACTCCCAAATAATCTCTGACATTCTCTGACACTCTCTGAAACGCTTTGACACTCTCTGACATTCTCTGACACTCTTTGAAAATCTCTGACACTATCTGACGTTCTCAGATATTCTCAGAAACTCTCTGAACCTCTTTGACACTCTCTGAAACTCTGACACTCTCGGAAACTCTACGACACTCTCTGACACTCTCAGGATCACTCTGAAACTCTCTGAAACTCTCAGACACTCTCAGACACTCTCAGACTCTCTCTGACACTCTCAGACACTCTCTGACACTCTAAGACACTCTCTGAAAATCTGTGACATTCTCTGACACTCTCTGAAACTCTCTGACATTTACTGACACTCTCTGACACTCTCAGACACTCTCAGACACTCTCTGACACTCTCAGACACTCTCAGCCACTCTCAGAAATTCTCAGAAACTCTCTGACATTTACTGACACTCTCTGACACTCTCTGACACTCTCAGGCACTCTCTGACACTCTCAAATACTCTCAGAACCTCTCTGACAATGTCTGAAACTCTTTGAAACTCTTTGACACTCTCTGACACACTCAGACATTCTCTGACACTCTCAGCCACTCTCAGAAACACTCAGACACTTTCTGAAAGTCTCTGACACTCTGAGACACTCTCAGACACTCTCAGACTCTCTCTGACACTCTCAGACACTCTCTGACACTCTGAGACACTCTCTGAAAATCTGTGACACTCGGAGACACTCTCTGAAAATCTCAGAAAATCTCAGACACACTCTGACACTCGCTGACACTCTCTGACATTCTCTGACACTCTTTGACACTCTCAGCCACTCTCAGAAACACTCAGAAACTCTCTGACACTCTCAGACACACGCAGACATTCTCTGACACTCTCAGCCACTCTCAGAAACTCTCTGACACTCTTTGACACTCTCTGACAATCTCAGACACTCTCAGACACTCTCTGACATTTACTGACACTCTCTGACACTCTCAGACACTCTCTGACACTCTCAGACACTCTCTGACACGCTGAGACACTCTCTGAAAATCTCAGAAACTCTCTGAAACTCTCTGACACTCTCTGACACTCTCAGCTACTCTCAGAATCTCTCAGAAACTCTCTGACACTCTGTGACACTCTCAGAAACGCGCTGAAAATCTCTGACATTCTCTGACACTCTCTGAAACTCTCGGACAGTCTGTGACACACTCTGACACTCGCTGAATCTCTCTGACACTCTCTGACACTCCATGAAACTCACTGACACTCTCAGACACTCTCAGAAAGTCGCAGAAACTCTCTGACACTCTTTGAAACTCTCTGACACTCTCAGACACTCTCAGAAACTCTGTGACACCGTCTGACACTCGCTGAAACTCACTGACACTCTCTGACATTCTCTGACACTCTCAGCCACTCTCAGAATCTCTGTGACACTCTCTGACACTCTCAGACAATCTCTGACACTCTCTGACACTCGCTGAAACTCTCAGACCCTCTCAGAAACTCTCTGAAACTCTCTGCCACTCTCTGACAATCTCAGACACTCTCTGAAAATCTCTGACACTCACTGACACTCTCTGAAACTCTCTGACACTCCGTGACACTCTCTGACACTCGCTGAAACTCCCGGACTCTCTCTGACACTCTATGAAACTCACTGACACTCTCAGAAACTCTCAGATACTCTCTGACACTCTCTGACACTCTCAGACACTCCCTGACACTCTCAGAAACTCTCTGACACCTGCTAACACTCTCTGACTCTCTCAGGCACTCTCTGACACTCCCAAATAATCTCTGACATTCTCTGACACTCTCTGAAACGCTTTGACACTCTCTGACATTCTCTGACACTCTTTGAAAATCTCTGACACTATCTGACGTTCTCAGATATTCTCAGAAACTCTCTGAACCTCTTTGACACTCTCTGAAACTCTGACACTCTCGGAAACTCTACGACACTCTCTGACACTCTCAGGATCACTCTGAAACTCTCTGAAACTCTCAGACACTCTCAGAAACTCTCCGAAACTCTCTGAAACTCTCTGACACTCTCTGAAACTCTCAGACACACTCTGAAAGTCTGTGACACTCTGAGACACTCTCAGACACTCTCAGACTCTCTCTGACACTCTCAGACACTCTCTGACACTCTAAGACACTCTCTGAAAATCGGTGACATTCTCTGACACTCTCTGAAACTCTCTGACATTTACTGACACTCTCTGACACTCTCAGACACTCTCAGACACTCTCTGACACTCTCAGACACTCTCAGCCACTCTCAGAAATTCTCAGAAACTCTCTGACATTTACTGACACTCTCTGACACTCTCTGACACTCTCAGGCACTCTCTGACACTCTCAAATACTCTCAGAACCTCTCTGACAATGTCTGAAACTCTTTGAAACTCTTTGACACTCTCTGACACACTCAGACATTCTCTGACACTCTCAGCCACTCTCAGAAACACTCAGACACTTTCTGAAAGTCTCTGACACTCTGAGACACTCTCAGACACTCTCAGACTCTCTCTGACACTCTCAGACACTCTCTGACACTCTGAGACACTCTCTGAAAATCTGTGACACTCGGAGACACTCTCTGAAAATCTCAGAAAATCTCAGACACACTCTGACACTCACTGACACTCTCTGACATTCTCTGACACTCTTTGACACTCTCAGCCACTCTCAGAAACACTCAGAAACTCTCTGACACTCTCAGACACACGCAGACATTCTCTGACACTCTCAGCCACTCTCAGAAACTCTCTGACACTCTTTGACACTCTCTGACAATCTCAGACACTCTCAGACACTCTCTGACATTTACTGACACTCTCTGACAATCTCAGACACTCTCTGACACTCTCAGACACTCTCTGACACGCTGAGACACTCTCTGAAAATCTCAGAAACTCTCTGAAACTCTCTGACACTCTCTGACACTCTCAGCTACTCTCAGAATCTCTCAGAAACTCTCTGACACTCTGTGACACTCTCAGAAACGCGCTGAAAATCTCTGACATTCTCTGACACTCTCTGAAACTCTCGGACAGTCTGTGACACACTCTGACACTCGCTGAAACTCACTGACACTCTCAGACATTCTCTGACACTCTCAGCCACTCTCAGAATCTCTGTGACACTCTCTGACACTCTCAGACAATCTCTGACACGCTCTGACACTCGCTGAAACTCTCAGACCCTCTCAGAAACTCTCTGAAACTCTCTGAAATTCTCTGCCACTCCCTGACCATCTCAGACACTCGCTGAAAATCTCTGACACTCACTGACACTCTCTGAAACTCTCTGACACTTCGAGACTCTCTCTGACACTCGCTGAAACTCTCGGACACTCTCTGACACTCTATGAAACTCACTGACACTCTCAGACACTCTCAGATACTCTCTGACACTCTCTGACACTCTCTGACACTCTCAGACACTCTCTGACACTCGCTGACACTCTCAGAATCTCGCTGAAACTCTCTGACACCTGCTAACACTCTCTGACTCTCTCAGGCACTCTCTGACACTCTCAAATAATCTCTGACATTCTCTGACACTCTCTGAAACGCTTTGACACTACTGACATTCTCTGACACTCTTTGACAATCTCTGACACTATCTGACGTTCTCAGATATTCTCAGAAACTCTCTGAACCTCTTTGACACTCTCTGAAACTCTGACACTCTCGGAAATTCTACGACACTCTCTGACACTCTCAGGATCTCTCTGAAACTCTCTGAAACTCTCAGACACTCTCAGAAACTCTCAGAAACTCTCTGAAACTCTCTGACACTCTCTGATACTCTCAGACACACTCTGAAAGTCTGTGACACTCTGAGACACTCTCAGACACTCTCAGACTCTCTCTGACACTCTCAGACACTCTCTGACACTCTAAGACACTCTCTGACAATCTGTGACATTCTCTGACACTCTCTGAAACTCTCTGACATTTACTGACACTCTCTGACACTCTCAGACACTCTCTGACACTCTCAGACACTCTCAGCCACTCTCAGAAACTCTCAGAAACTCTCTGACACTCTTTGACACTCTCTGACACTCTCAGACACACTCAGACATTCTCTGACACTCTCAACCACTCTCAGAAACTCTCAGACACTGTCTGAAAGTCTCTGACACACTGAGACACTCTCAGACACATTCAGACTCTCTCAGACACACTCTGACACTTTGAGTCACACTCTGAAAATCTGTGAAACTCTGAGACACTCTCTGACACTCGCTGACACTCTATGACATTCTCTGACACTCTTTGACACTCTCAGCCACTCTCGGAAACACTCAGAAACTCTCTGACACTCTTTGACACTCTCTGACACTCTCAGACACACTCTGACATTCTCTGACACTCTCAACCACTCTCAGAAACTCTCAGACACTGTCTGAAAGTCTCTGACACACTGAGACACTCTCAGACACTCTCAGACTCTCTCAGACACATTCTGACACTCTGAGTCACTCTCTGAAAATCTGTGAAACTCTGAGACACTCTCTGACACTCGCTGACACTCTATGACATTCTCTGACACTCTCTGACACTCGCTGAAACTCTCAGACCCTCTCAGAAACGCTCTGAAAAGCTCTGCCACTCTCTGACAATCTCAGACACTCTCTGAAAATCTCTGACACTCACTGACACTCTCTGAAACTCTCTGACACTCCGTGACACTCTCAGACACTCGTTAACACTTTCTGACACTCTCAGGCACTCTCTGACACTCTCAAATACTCTCAGAACCTCTCTGACAATGTCTGAAACTCTTTGAAACTCTTTGACACTCTCTGAAACTCTCTGACAATCTTTGACAATATCTGAAATTATCTGACACTCCCAGATACTCACAGAAAATCTCAGAAACTCTCTGAACCTCTTTGACACTCTTTGAAACTCTCTGACACTCTCAGAAACTCTACGACACTCTCTGACACTCTCAGGATCTCTCTGAAACTCTCTGAAACTCTCAGAAACTCTCTGAAACTCTCTGATAGTCTCAGACACACTCTGAAAGTCTGTGACACTCTGAGACACACTCAGACATTCTCAGACTCTCTCTGACACTCTCAGACACTCTCTGACACTCCGTGACACTCTCTGACACTCTAAGAAACTCACTGACACTCTCGGACACTCTCAGAAACTCTCAGATACTCTCTGACACTCTCTGCCACTCTCAGAAACTCTCACACAGTCTCAGAAACTCTCAGATACTCTCTGACACTCTCTGACACTCTCAGACAATCCCTGACACTCGCTGACACTCTCAGAAACTCGCTGAAACTCTCTGACACCTACTCACACTGTCTGACTCTCTCAGGCACTCTCTGACACTCTCAAATAATCTCTGACATTCTCTGACACTCTCTGAAACGCTTTGACACTCTCTGACACTCTCTGACACTCTTTGACAATCTCTGACACTATCTGACATTCTCAGATATTCTCAGAAACTCTCTGAACCTCTTTGACACTCTCTGAAACTCTGACACTCTCAGAAACTCTACGACACTCTCTGACACTCTTAGGATCTCTCTGAAACTCTCTGAAACTCTCAGACACTCCAAGAAACTCTCAGAAACTCTCTGAAACGCTCTGACACTCTCTGACACTCTCAGACAAACTCTGAAAGTCTGTGACACACTGAGACACTCTCAGACACTCTCAGACTCTGTCTGACACTCTCAGACACTCTCTGAAACTCTAAGACACTCTCTGAAAATCTGTGACATTCTCTGACACTCTCTGAAACTCTGACATTTACTGACACTCTCTGACACTCTCAGACACTCTCTGACGCTCTCTGACACTCTCAGACACTCTCAGACACTCTCAGAAACTCTCAGAAACTCTTTGACACTCTTTGACACTCTCTGACATTCTCAGACACACTCAGACTTTCTCTGACACTCTCAGCCACTCTCAGAAACTCTCAGACACTGTCTGAAAGTCTCTGACACTCTGAGACACTCTCAGACACTCTCAGACTCTCTCTGACACTCTCAGACACTCTCTGACACTCTGAGACACT
>NW_027140729.1:0-65100 GCF_036365525.1 Heterodontus francisci
TGCATTCCAGATCCTAAACACTCACTGAACCTGCCTCCACCACACTCTCAGACAGTGCATTCCAGATCCTAAACACTCACTGAACCTGCCTCCACCACACTCTCAGACAGTGCATTCCAGATCCTAAACACTCACTGAACCTGCCTCCACCACACTCTCAGACAGTGTATTCCAGATCCTAAACACTCACTGAACCTGCCTCCACCACACTCTCAGACAGTGCATTCCAAATCCTAAACACTCACTGAACCTGCCTCCACCACACTCTCAGACAGTGCATTCCAGATCCTAAACACTCACTGAACCTGCCTCCACAACACTCTCAGACAGTGCATTCCAGATCCTAAACACTCACTGAACCTGCCTCCACCACACTCTCAGACAGTGCATTCCAGATCCTAAACACTCACTGAACCTGCCTCCACCACACTCTCAGACAGTGAATTCCAGATCCTAAACACTCACTGAACCTGCCTCCACCACACTCTCAGACAGTGCATTCCAGATCCTAAACACTCACTGAACCTGCCTCCACCACACTCTCAGACAGTGTATTCCAGATCCTAAACACTCACTGAACCTGCCTCCACCACACTCTCAGACAGTGCATTCCAAATCCTAAACACTCACTGAACCTGCCTCCACCACACTCTCAGACAGTGCATTCCAGATCCTAAACACTCACTGAACCTGCCTCCACAACACTCTCAGACAGTGCATTCCAGATCCTAAACACTCACTGAACCTGCCTCCACCACACTCTCAGACAGTGCATTCCAGATCCTAAACACTCACTGAACCTGCCTCCACCACACTCTCAGACAGTGCATTCCAGATCCTAAACACTCACTGAACCTGCCTCCACCACACTCTCAGACAGTGTATTCCAGATCCTAAACACACACTGAACCTGCCTCAACCACACTCTCAGACAGTGCATTCCAGATCATCAACACACACTGAACCTGCCTCCACCACACTCTCAGACAGTGCATTCCAGATCCTAAACACTCACTGAACCTGCCTCCACCACACTCTCAGACAGTGTATTCCAGATCCTAAACACACACTGAACCTGCCTCCACCACACTCTCAGACAGTGCATTCCAGATCCTAAACACTCACTGAACCTGCCTCCACCACACTCTCAGACAGTGCATTCCAGATCCTAAACACTCACTGAACCTGCCTCCACCACACTCTCAGACAGTGCATTCCAGATCCTAAACACTCACTGAACCTGCCTCCACCACACTCTCAGACAGTGCATTCCAGATCCTAAACACTCACTGAACCTGCCTCCACCACACTCTCAGACAGTGTATTCCAGATCCTAAACACTCACTGAACCTGCCTCCACCACACTCTCAGACAGGGCATTCCAGATCCTAAACACACACTGAACCTGCCTCCACCACACTTTCAGACAGTGCATTCCAGATCCTAAACACACACTGAACCTGCCTCCACCACACTCTCAGACAGTGCATTCCAGATCCTAAACACTCACTGAACCTGCCTCCACCACACTCTCAGAAAGTGTATTCCAGATCCTAAACACACACTGAACCTGCCTCCACCACACTCTCAGACAGTGCATTCCAGATCATCAACACACACTGAACCTGCCTCCACCACACTCTCAGACAGTGCATTCCAGATCCTAAACACTCACTGAACATGCCTCCACCACACTCTCAGACAGTGTATTCCAGATCCTAAACACACACTGAACCTGCCTCCACCACACTCTCAGACAGTGCATTCCAGATCCTAAACACTCACTGAACCTGCCTCCACCACACTCTCAGACAGTGTATTCCAGATCCTAAACACTCACTGAACCTGCCTCCACCACACTCTCAGACAGTGCATTCCAGATCCTAAACACTCACTGAACCTGCCTCCACCACACTCTCAGACAGTGTATTCCAGATCCTAAACACTCACTGAACCTGCCTCCACCACACTCTCAGACAGTGTCTTCCAGATCCTAAACACACACTGAACCTGCCTCCACCACACTCTCAGACAGTGCATTCCAGATCATCAACACACACTGAACCTGCCTCCACCACACTCTCAGACAGTGCATTCCAGATCCTAAACACTCACTGAACCTGCCTCCACCACACTCTCAGACAGTGTATTCCAGATCCTAAACACACACTGAACCTGCCTCCACCACACTCTCAGACAGTGCATTCCAGATCCTAAACACTCACTGAACCTGCCTCCACCACACTCTCAGACAGTGCATTCCAGATCCTAAACACTCACTGAACCTGCCTCCACCACACTCTCAGACAGTGCATTCCAGATCCTAAACACTCACTGAACCTGCCTCCACCACACACTCAGACAGTGCATTCCAGATCCTAAACACTCACTGAACCTGCCTCCACCACACTCTCAGACAGTGTATTCCAGATCCTAAACACTCACTGAACCTGCCTCCACCACACTCTCAGACAGTGCATTCCAGATCCTAAACACTCACTGAACCTGCCTCCACCACACTCTCAGACAGTGCATTCCAAATCCTAAACACTCACTGAACCTGCCTCCACCACACTCTCAGACAGTGCATTCCAGATCCTAAACACTCACTGAACCTGCCTCCACAACACTCTCAGACAGTGCATTCCAGATCCTAAACACTCACTGAACCTGCCTCCACCACACTCTCAGACAGTGCATTCCAGATCCTAAACACTCACTGAACCTGCCTCCACCACACTCTCAGACAGTGCATTCCAGATCCTAAACACTCACTGAACCTGCCTCCACCACACTCTCAGACAGTGTATTCCAGATCCTAAACACACACTGAACCTGCCTCAACCACACTCTCAGACAGTGCATTCCAGATCATCAACACACACTGAACCTGCCTCCACCACACTCTCAGACAGTGCATTCCAGATCCTAAACACTCACTGAACCTGCCTCCACCACACTCTCAGACAGTGTATTCCAGATCCTAAACACACACTGAACCTGCCTCCACCACACTCTCAGACAGTGCATTCCAGATCCTAAACACTCACTGAACCTGCCTCCACCACACTCTCAGACAGTGCATTCCAGATCCTAAACACTCACTGAACCTGCCTCCACCACACTCTCAGACAGTGCATTCCAGATCCTAAACACTCACTGAACCTGCCTCCACCACACTCTCAGACAGTGCATTCCAGATCCTAAACACTCACTGAACCTGCCTCCACCACACTCTCAGACAGTGTATTCCAGATCCTAAACACTCACTGAACCTGCCTCCACCACACTCTCAGACAGTGCATTCCAGATCCGAAACACTCACTGAACCTGCCTCCACCACACTCTCAGACAGTGCATTCCAAATCCTAAACACTCACTGAACCTGCCTCCACCACACTCTCAGACAATGCATTCCAGATCCTAAACACTCACTGAACCTGCCTCCACAACACTCTCAGGCAGTGCATTCCAGATCCTAAACACTCACTGAACCTGCCTCCACCACACTCTCAGACAGTGCATTCCAGATCCCAAACACTCACTGAACCTGCCTCCACCACACTCTCAGACAGTGTATTCCAGATCCTAAACATTCACTGAACCTGCCTCCACCACACTCTCAGACAGTGCATTCCAGATCCTAAACACTCACTGAACCTGCCTCCACCACACTCTCAGACAGTGCATTCCAGATCCTAAACACTCACTGAACCTGCCTCCACCACACTCTCAGACAGTGCATTCCAGATCCTAAACACTCACTGAACCTGCCTCCACCACACTCTCAGACAGTGCATTCCAGATCCTCAACACTCACTGAACCTGCCTCCACCACACTCTCAGACAGTGCATTCCAGATCCTAAACACTCACTGAACCTGCCTCCACCACACGCTCAGCAGTGCATTCCAGATCCTAAACACTCACTGAACCTGCCTTAACCACACTCTCAGACAGTGCATTCCAAATCCTAAACACTCACTGAACCTGCCTCCACCACACTCTCAGACAGTGCATTCCAGATCCTAAACGCACACTGAACCTGCCACCACCACACTCTCAGACAGTACATTCCAAATCCTAAACACTCACTGAACCTGCCTCCACCACACTCTCAGACAGTGCATTCCAGATCCTAAACACTCACTGAACCTGCCTCCACCACACTCTCAGACAGTGTATTCCAGATCCTAAACACTCACTGAACCTGCCTCCACCACACTCTCAGACAGTGCATTCCAAATCCTAAACACTCACTGAACCTGCCTCCACCACACTCTCAGACAGTGCATTCCAGATCCTAAACACTCACTGAACCTGCCTCCACAACACTCTCAGACAGTGCATTCCAGATCCTAAACACTCACTGAACCTGCCTCCACCACACTCTCAGACAGTGCATTCCAGATCCTAAACACTCACTGAACCTGCCTCCACCACACTCTCAGACAGTGTATTCCAGATCCTAAACACACACTGAACCTGCCTCAACCACACTCTCAGACAGTGCATTCCAGATCATCAACACACACTGAACCTGCCTCCACCACACTCTCAGACAGTGCATTCCAGATCCTAAACACTCACTGAACCTGCCTCCACCACACTCTCAGACAGTGTATTCCAGATCCTAAACACTCACTGAACCTGCCTCCACCACACTCTCAGACAGTGCGTTCCAGATCCTAAACACACACTGAACCTGCCTCCACCACACTCTCAGACAGTGTATTCCAGATCCTAAACACACACTGAACCTGCCTCCACCACACTCTCAGACAGTGCATTCCAGATCCTAAACACTCACTGAACCTGCCTCCACCACACTCTCAGACAGTGCATTCCAGATCCTAAACACTCACTGAACCTGCCTCCACCACACTCTCAGACAGTGCATTCCAGATCCTAAACACTCACTGAACCTGCCTCCACCACACTCTCAGACAGTGCATTCCAGATCCTAAACACTCACTGAACCTGCCTCCACCACACTCTCAGACAGTGTATTCCAGATCCTAAACACTCACTGAACCTGCCTCCACCACACTCTCAGACAGTGCATTCCAGATCCTAAACACTCACTGAACCTGCCTCCACCACACTTTCAGACAGTGCATTCCAGATCCTAAACACACACTGAACCTGCCTCCACCACACTCTCAGACAGTGCATTCCAGATCCTAAACACACACTGAACCTGCCTCCACCACACTTTCAGACAGTGCATTCCAGATCCTAAACACACACTGAACCTGCCTCCACCACACTCTCAGACAGTGCATTCCAGATCCTAAACACTCACTGAACCTGCCTCCACCACACTCTCAGAAAGTGTATTCCAGATCCTAAACACTCACTGAACCTGCCTCCACCACACTCTCAGACAGTGCATTCCAGATCATCAACACACACTGAACCTGCCTCCACCACACTCTCAGACAGTGCATTCCAGATCCTAAACACTCACTGAACCTGCCTCCACCACACTCTCAGACAGTGTATTCCAGATCCTAAACACACACTGAACCTGCCTCCACCACACTCTCAGACAGTGTATTCCAGATCCTAAACACTCACTGAACCTGCCTCCACCACACTCTCAGAGAGTGCATTCCAGATCCTAAACACTCACTGAACCTGCCTCCACCACACTCTCAGACAGTGCATTCCAGATCCTAAACACTCACTGAACCTGCCTCCACCACACTCTCAGACAGTGCATTCCAGATCCTAAACACTCACTGAACCTGCCTCCACCACACTCTCAGACAGTGTATTCCAGATCCTAAACACTCACTGAACCTGCCTCCACCACACTCTCAGACAGTGCATTCCAGATCCTAAACACTCACTGAACCTGCCTCCACCACACTCTCAGACAGTGTATTCCAGATCCTAAACACTCACTGAACCTGCCTCCACCACACTCTCAGACAGTGCATTCCAGATCCTAAACACTCACTGAACCTGCCTCCACCACACTCTCAGACAGTGCATTCCAGATCCTAAACACTCACTGAACCTGCCTCCACCACACTCTCAGACAGTGCATTCCAGATCCTAAACACTCACTGAACCTGCCTCCACCACACTCTCAGACAGTGCATTCCAGATCCTAAACACTCACTGAACCTGCCTCCACCACACTCTCAGACAGTGCATTCCAGATCCTCAACACTCACTGAACCTGCCTCCACCACACTCTCAGACAGTGCATTCCAGATCCTAAACACTCACTGAACCTGCCTCCACCACACGCTCAGCAGTGCATTCCAGATCCTAAACACTCACTGAACCTGCCTCCACCACACTCTCAGACAGTGCATTCCAAATCCTAAACACTCACTGAACCTGCCTCCACCACACTCTCAGACAGTGCATTCCAGATCCTAAACGCACACTGAACCTGCCACCACCACACTCTCAGACAGTACATTCCAAATCCTAAACACTCACTGAACCTGCCTCCACCACACTCTCAGACAGTGCATTCCAGATCCTAAACACTCACTGAACCTGCCTCCACCACACTCTCAGACAGTGTATTCCAGATCCTAAACACTCACTGAACCTGCCTCCACCACACTCTCAGACAGTGCATTCCAAATCCTAAACACTCACTGAACCTGCCTCCACCACACTCTCAGACAGTGCATTCCAGATCCTAAACACTCACTGAACCTGCCTCCACAACACTCTCAGACAGTGCATTCCAGATCCTAAACACTCACTGAACCTGCCTCCACCACACTCTCAGACAGTGCATTCCAGATCCTAAACACTCACTGAACCTGCCTCCACCACACTCTCAGACAGTGTATTCCAGATCCTAAACACACACTGAACCTGCCTCAACCACACTCTCAGACAGTGCATTCCAGATCATCAACACACACTGAACCTGCCTCCACCACACTCTCAGACAGTGCATTCCAGATCCTAAACACTCACTGAACCTGCCTCCACCACACTCTCAGACAGTGTATTCCAGATCCTAAACACTCACTGAACCTGCCTCCACCACACTCTCAGACAGTGCATTCCAGATCCTAAACACACACTGAACCTGCCTCCACCACACTCTCAGACAGTGTATTCCAGATCCTAAACACACACTGAACCTGCCTCCACCACACTCTCAGACAGTGCATTCCAGATCCTAAACACTCACTGAACCTGCCTCCACCACACTCTCAGACAGTGCATTCCAGATCCTAAACACTCACTGAACCTGCCTCCACCACACTCTCAGACAGTGCATTCCAGATCCTAAACACTCACTGAACCTGCCTCCACCACACTCTCAGACAGTGCATTCCAGATCCTAAACACTCACTGAACCTGCCTCCACCACACTCTCAGACAGTGTATTCCAGATCCTAAACACTCACTGAACCTGCCTCCACCACACTCTCAGACAGGGCATTCCAGATCCTAAACACACACTGAACCTGCCTCCACCACACTTTCAGACAGTGCATTCCAGATCCTAAACACACACTGAACCTGCCTCCACCACACTCTCAGACAGTGCATTCCAGATCCTAAACACTCACTGAACCTGCCTCCACCACACTCTCAGAAAGTGTATTCCAGATCCTAAACACTCACTGAACCTGCCTCCACCACACTCTCAGACAGTGCATTCCAGATCATCAACACACACTGAACCTGCCTCCACCACACTCTCAGACAGTGCATTCCAGATCCTAAACACTCACTGAACCTGCCTCCACCACACTCTCAGACAGTGTATTCCAGATCCTAAACACACACTGAACCTGCCTCCACCACACTCTCAGACAGTGCATTCCAGATCCTAAACACTCACTGAACCTGCCTCCACCACACTCTCAGACAGTGTATTCCAGATCCTAAACACTCACTGAACCTGCCTCCACCACACTCTCAGACAGTGCATTCCAGATCCTAAACACTCACTGAACCTGCCTCCACCACACACTCAGACAGTGTATTCCAGATCCTAAACACTCACTGAACCTGCCTCCACCACACTCTCAGACAGTGTCTTCCAGATCCTAAACACACACTGAACCTGCCTCCACCACACTCTCAGACAGTGCATTCCAGATCATCAACACACACTGAACCTGCCTCCACCACACTCTCAGACAGTGCATTCCAGATCCTAAACACTCACTGAACCTGCCTCCACCACACTCTCAGACAGTGTATTCCAGATCCTAAACACACACTGAACCTGCCTCCACCACACTCTCAGACAGTGCATTCCAGATCCTAAACACTCACTGAACCTGCCTCCACCACACTCTCAGACAGTGCATTCCAGATCCTAAACACTCACTGAACCTGCCTCCACCACACTCTCAGACAGTGCATTCCAGATCCTAAACACTCACTGAACCTGCCTCCACCACACTCTCAGACAGTGCATTCCAGATCCTAAACACTCACTGAACCTGCCTCCACCACACTCTCAGACAGTGTATTCCAGATCCTAAACACTCACTGAACCTGCCTCCACCACACTCTCAGACAGTGCATTCCAGATCCTAAACACTCACTGAACCTGCCTCCACCACACTCTCAGACAGTGCATTCCAAATCCTAAACACTCACTGAACCTGCCTCCACCACACTCTCAGACAGTGCATTCCAGATCCTAAACACTCACTGAACCTGCCTCCACAACACTCTCAGACAGTGCATTCCAGATCCTAAACACTCACTGAACCTGCCTCCACCACACTCTCAGACAGTGCATTCCAGATCCTAAACACTCACTGAACCTGCCTCCACCACACTCTCAGACAGTGCATTCCAGATCCTAAACACTCACTGAACCTGCCTCCACCACACTCTCAGACAGTGTATTCCAGATCCTAAACACACACTGAACCTGCCTCAACCACACTCTCAGACAGTGCATTCCAGATCATCAACACACACTGAACCTGCCTCCACCACACTCTCAGACAGTGCATTCCAGATCCTAAACACTCACTGAACCTGCCTCCACCACACTCTCAGACAGTGTATTCCAGATCCTAAACACACACTGAACCTGCCTCCACCACACTCTCAGACAGTGCATTCCAGATCCTAAACACTCACTGAACCTGCCTCCACCACACTCTCAGACAGTGCATTCCAGATCCTAAACACTCACTGAACCTGCCTCCACCACACTCTCAGACAGTGCATTCCAGATCCTAAACACTCACTGAACCTGCCTCCACCACACTCTCAGACAGTGCATTCCAGATCCTAAACACTCACTGAACCTGCCTCCACCACACTCTCAGACAGTGTATTCCAGATCTTAAACACTCACTGAACCTGCCTCCACCACACTCTCAGACAGTGCATTCCAGATCCTAAACACTCACTGAACCTGCCTCCACCACACTCTCAGACAGTGCATTCCAAATCCTAAACACTCACTGAACCTGCCTCCACCACACTCTCAGACAATGCATTCCAGATCCTAAACACTCACTGAACCTGCCTCCACAACACTCTCAGGCAGTGCATTCCAGATCCTAAACACTCACTGAACCTGCCTCCACCACACTCTCAGACAGTGCATTCCAGATCCCAAACACTCACTGAACCTGCCTCCACCACACTCTCAGACAGTGTATTCCAGATCCTAAACACTCACTGAACCTGCCTCCACCACACTCTCAGACAGTGCATTCCAGATCCTAAACACTCACTGAACCTGCCTCCACCACACTCTCAGACAGTGCATTCCAGATCCTAAACACTCACTGAACCTGCCTCCACCACACTCTCAGACAGTGCATTCCAGATCCTAAACACTCACTGAACCTGCCTCCACCACACTCTCAGACAGTGCATTCCAGATCCTCAACACTCACTGAACCTGCCTCCACCACACTCTCAGACAGTGCATTCCAGATCCTAAACACTCACTGAACCTGCCTCCACCACACGCTCAGGCAGTGCATTCCAGATCCTAAACACTCACTGAACCTGCCTCCACCACACTCTCAGACAGTGCATTCCAGATCCTAAACACTCACTGAACCTGCCTCCACCACACTCTCAGACAGTGCATTCCAGATCCTAAACGCACACTGAACCTGCCACCACCACACTCTCAGACAGTACATTCCAAATCCTAAACACTCACTGAACCTGCCTCCACCACACTCTCAGACAGTGCATTCCAGATCCTAAACACTCACTGAACCTGCCTCCACCACACTCTCAGACAGTGCATTCCAGATCCTAAACACTCACTGAACCTGCCTCCACCACACTCTCAGACAGTGCATTCCAGATCCTAAACACTCACTGAACCTGCCTCCACCACACTCTCAGACAGTGCATTCCAGATCCTAAACACTCACTGAACCTGCCTCCACCACACTCTCAGACAGTACATTCCAGATCCTAAACACTCACTGAACCTGCCTCCACCACACTCTCAGACAGTGCATTCCAGATCCTAAACACTCACTGAACCTGCCTCCACCACACTCTCAGACAGTGCATTCCAGATCCTAAACACTCACTGAACCTGCCTCCACCACACTCTCAGACAGTGTATTCCAGATCCTAAACACTCACTGAACCTGCCTCCACCACACTCTCAGACAGTGCATTCCAGATCCTAAACACTCACTGAACCTGCCTCCACCACACTCTCAGACAGTGCATTCCAAATCCTAAACACTCACTGAACCTGCCTCCACCACACTCTCAGACAATGCATTCCAGATCCTGAACACTCACTGAACCTGCCTCCACAACACTCTCAGGCAGTGCATTCCAGATCCTAAACACTCACTGAACCTGCCTCCACCACACTCTCAGACAGTGCATTCCAGATCCCAAACACTCACTGAACCTGCCTCCACCACACTCTCAGACAGTGTATTCCAGATCCTAAACACTCACTGAACCTGCCTCCACCACACTCTCAGACAGTGCATTCCAGATCCTAAACACTCACTGAACCTGCCTCCACCACACTCTCAGACAGTGCATTCCAGATCCTAAACACTCACTGAACCTGCCTCCACCACACTCTCAGACAGTGCATTCCAGATCCTCAACACTCACTGAACCTGCCTCCACCACACTCTCAGACAGTGCATTCCAGATCCTAAACACTCACTGAACCTGCCTCCACCACACGCTCAGGCAGTGCATTCCAGATCCTAAACACTCACTGAACCTGCCTCCACCACACTCTCAGACAGTGCATTCCAAATCCTAAACACTCACTGAACCTGCCACCACCACACTCTCAGACAGTGCATTCCAGATCCTAAACGCACACTGAACCTGCCACCACCACACTCTCAGACAGTACATTCCAAATCCTAAACACTCACTGAACCTGCCTCCACCACACTCTCAGACAGTGCATTCCAGATCCTAAACACTCACTGAACCTGCCTCCACCACACTCTCAGACAGTGCATTCCAGATCCTAAACACTCACTGAACCTGCCTCCACCACACTCTCAGACAGTGCATTCCAGATCCTAAACACTCACTGAACCTGCCTCCACCACACTCTCAGACAGTACATTCCAGATCCTAAACACTCACTGAACCTGCCTCCACCACACTCTCAGACAGTGCATTCCAGATCCTAAACACTCACTGAACCTGCCTCCACCACACTCTCAGACAGTACATTCCAGATCCTAAACACTCACTGAACCTGCCTCCACCACACTCTCAGACAGTGCATTCCAGATCCTAAACACTCACTGAACCTGCCTCCACCACACTCTCAGACAGTGCATTCCAGATCCTAAACACTCACTGAACCTGCCTCCACCACACTCTCAGACAGTGCATTCCAGACCCTAAACACTCACTGAACCTGCCTCCACCACACTCTCAGACAGTGCATTCCAGATCCTAAACACTCACTGAACCTGCCTCCACCACACTCTCAGACAGTGTATTCCAGATCCTAAACACACACTGAACCTGCCTCCACCACACTCTCAGACAGTGCATTCCAGATCCTAAACACTCACTGAACCTGCCTCCACCACACTCTCAGACAGTGCATTGCAAATCCTAAACACTCACTGAACCTGCCTCCACCACACTCTCAGACAGTGCATTCCAGATCCTAAACACTCACTGAACCTGCCTCCACCACACGCTCAGGCAGTGCATTCCAGATCCTAAACACTCACTGAACCTGCCTCCACCACACTCTCAGACAGTGCATTCCAAATCCTAAACACTCACTGAACCTGCCTCCACCACACTCTCAGACAGTGCATTCCAGATCCTAAACGCACACTGAACCTGCCACCACCACACTCTCAGACAGTACATTCCAAATCCTAAACACTCACTGAACCTGCCTCCACCACACTCTCAGACAGTGCATTCCAGATCCTAAACACTCACTGAACCTGCCTCCACCACACTCTCAGGCAGTGCATTCCAGATCCTAAACACTCACTGAACCTGCCTCCACCACACTCTCAGACAGTGCATTCCAGATCCTAAACACTCACTGAACCTGCCTCCACCACACTCTCAGACAGTACATTCCAGATCCTAAACACTCACTGAACCTGCCTCCACCACACTCTCAGACAGTGCATTCCAGATCCTAAACACTCACTGAACCTGCCTCCACCACACTCTCAGACAGTACATTCCAGATCCTAAACACTCACTGAACCTGCCTCCACCACACTCTCAGACAGTGCATTCCAGATCCTAAACACTCACTGAACCTGCCTCCACCACACTCTCAGACAGTGCATTCCAGATCCTAAACACTCACTGAACCTGCCTCCACCACACTCTCAGACAGTGTATTCCAGATCCTAAACACTCACTGAACCTGCCTCCACCACACTCTCAGACAGTGCATTCCAGATCCTAAACACTCACTGAACCTGCCTCCACCACACTCTCAGACAGTGCATTCCAAATCCTAAACACTCACTGAACCTGCCTCCACCACACTCTCAGACAATGCATTCCAGATCCTAAACACTCACTGAACCTGCCTCCACAACACTCTCAGGCAGTGCATTCCAGATCCTAAACACTCACTGAACCTGCCTCCACCACACTTTCAGACAGTGCATTCCAGATCCCAAACACTCACTGAACCTGCCTCCACCACACTCTCAGACAGTGTATTCCAGATCCTAAACACTCACTGAACCTGCCTCCACCACACTCTCAGACAGTGCATTCCAGATCCTAAACACTCACTGAACCTGCCTCCACCACACTCTCAGACAGTGCATTCCAGATCCTAAACACTCACTGAACCTGCCTCCACCACACTCTCAGACAGTGCATTCCAGATCCTCAACACTCACTGAACCTGCCTCCACCACACTCTCAGACAGTGCATTCCAGATCCTAAACACTCACTGAACCTGCCTCCACCACACGCTCAGGCAGTGCATTCCAGATCCTAAACACTCACTGAACCTGCCTCCACCACACTCTCAGACAGTGCATTCCAAATCCTAAACACTCACTGAACCTGCCTCCACCACACTCTCAGACAGTGCATTCCAGATCCTAAACGCACACTGAACCTGCCACCACCACACTCTCAGACAGTACATTCCAAATCCTAAACACTCACTGAACCTGCCTCCACCACACTCTCAGACAGTGCATTCCAGATCCTAAACACTCACTGAACCTGCCTCCACCACACTCTCAGACAGTGCATTCCAGATCCTAAACACTCACTGAACCTGCCTCCACCACACTCTCAGACAGTGCATTCCAGATCCTAAACACTCACTGAACCTGCCTCCACCACACTCTCAGACAGTACATTCCAGATCCTAAACACTCACTGAACCTGCCTCCACCACACTCTCAGACAGTGCATTCCAGATCCTAAACACTCACTGAACCTGCCTCCACCACACTCTCAGACAGTACATTCCAGATCCTAAACATTCATTGAACCTGCCTCCACCACACTCTCAGACAGTGCATTCCAGATCCTAAACACTCACTGAACCTGCCTCCACCACACTCTCAGACAGTGCATTCCAGATCCTAAACACTCACTGAACCTGCCTCCACCACACTCTCAGACAGTGCATTCCAGACCCTAAACACTCACTGAACCTGCCTCCACCACACTCTCAGACAGTGCATTCCAGATCCTAAACACTCACTGAACCTGCCTCCACCACACTCTCAGACAGTGTATTCCAGATCCTAAACACACACTGAACCTGCCTCCACCACACTCTCAGACAGTGCATTCCAGATCCTAAACACTCACTGAACCTGCCTCCACCACACTCTCAGACAGTGCATTCCAAATCCTAAACACTCACTGAACCTGCCTCCACCACACTCTCAGACAGTGCATTCCAGATCCTAAACACTCACTGAACCTGCCTCCACAACACTCTCAGGCAGTGCATTCCAGATCCTAAACACTCACTGAACCTGCCTCCACCACACTCTCAGACAGTGCATTCCAGATCCCAAACACTCACTGAACCTGCCTCCACCACTCTCTCAGACAGTGTATTCCAGATCCTAAACACTCACTGAACCTGCCTCCACCACACTCTCAGACAGTGCATTCCAGATCCTAAACACTCACTGAACCTGCCTCCACCACACTCTCAGACAGTGCATTCCAGATCCTAAACACTCACTGAACCTGCCTCCACCACACTCTCAGACAGTGCATTCCAGATCCTAAACACTCACTGAACCTGCCTCCACCACACTCTCAGACAGTGCATTCCAGATCCTCAACACTCACTGAACCTGCCTCCACCACACTCTCAGACAGTGCATTCCAGATCCTAAACACTCACTGAACCTGCCTCCACCACACGCTCAGGCAGTGCATTCCAGATCCTAAACACTCACTGAACTTGCCTCCACCACACTCTCAGACAGTACATTCCAAATCCTAAACACTCACTGAACCTGCCTCCACCACACTCTCAGACAGTGCATTCCAGATCCTAAACGCACACTGAACCTGCCTCCACCACACTCTCAGACAGTACATTCCAAATCCTAAACACTCACTGAACCTGCCTCCACCACACTCTCAGACAGTGCATTCCAGATCCTAAACACTCACTGAACCTGCCTCCACCACACTCTCAGACAGTGCATTCCAGATCCTAAACACTCACTGAACCTGCCTCCACCACACTCTCAGACAGTGCATTCCAGATCCTAAACACTCACTGAACCTGCCTCCACCACACTCTCAGACAGTACATTCCAGATCCTAAACACTCACTGAACCTGCCTCCACCACACTCTCAGACAGTGCATTCCAGATCCTAAACACTCACTGAACCTGCCTCCACCACACTCTCAGACAGTACATTCCAGATCCTAAACACTCACTGAACCTGCCTCCACCACACTCTCAGACAGTGCATTCCAGATCCTAAACACTCACTGAACCTGCCTCCACCACACTCTCAGACAGTGCATTCCAGATCCTAAACACTCACTGAACCTGCCTCCACCACACTCTCAGACAGTGCATTCCAGATCCTAAACACTCACTGAACCTGCCTCCACCACACTCTCAGACAGTGCAATCCAGATCCTAAACACTCACTGAACCTGCCTCCACCACACTCTCAGACAGTGTATTCCAGATCCTAAACACTCATTGAACCTGCCTCCACCACACTCTCAGACAGTGCATTCCAGATCCTAAACACTCACTGAACCTGCCTCCACCACACTCTCAGACAGTGCATTCCAGATCCTAAACACACACTGAACCTGCCTCCACCACACTCTCAGACAGTACATTCCAAATCCTAAACACTCACTGAACCTGCCTCCACCACACTCTCAGACAGTGCATACCAGATCCTAAACACTCACTGAACCTGCCTCCACCACACTCTCAGACAGTGCATTCCAGATCCTAAACACTCACTGAACCTGCCTCCACAACACTCTCAGACAGTACATTCCAGATCCTAAACACTCACTGAACCTGCCTCCACCACACTCTCAGACAGTGCATTCCAGATCCTAAACACTCACTGAACCTGCCTCCACCACACTCTCAGACAGTACATTCCAGATCCTAAACACTCACTGAACCTGCCTCCACCACACTCTCAGACAGTGCATTCCAGATCCTAAACACTCACTGAACCTGCCTCCACCACACTCTCAGACAGTGCATTCCAGATCCTAAACACTCACTGAACCTGCCTCCACCACACTCTCAGACAGTGTATTCCAGATCCTAAACACTCACTGAACCTGCCCCCACCACACTCTCAGACAGTGCATTCCAGATCCTAAACACTCACTGAACCTGCCTCCACCACACTCTCAGACAGTGTATTCCAGATCCTAAACACTCACTGAACCTGCCTCCACCACACTCTCAGACAGTACATTCCAGATCCTAAACACTCACTGAACCTGCCTCCACCACACTCTCAGACAGTGCATTCCAGATCCTAAACACTCACTGAACCTGCCTCCACCACACTCTCAGACAGTGCATTCCAGATCCTAAACACTCACTGAACCTGCCTCCACAATACTCTCACGCAGTGCATTCCAGATCCTAAACACTCACTGAACCTGTCTCCACCGCACTCTCAGACAGAGTTCCAGATCCTAAACACTCACTGAACCTGCCTCCACCACACTCTCAGACATTGTATTCCAGATCCTAAACACTCACTGAACCTGCCTCCACCACACTCTCAGACAGTGCATTCCAGATCCTAAACACTCACTGAACCTGCCTCCACCACACTCTCAGACAGTGCATTCCAGATCCTAAACACTCACTGAACCTGCCTCCACCACACTCTCAGACAGTGTATTCCAGATCCTAAACACTCACTGAACCTGCCTCCACCACACTCTCAGACAGTGCATTCCAGATCCTAAACACTCACTGAACCTGCCTCCACCACACTCTCAGACAGTGCATTCCAGATCCTAAACACTCACTGAACCTGCCTCCACAACACTCTCAGACAGTGTATTCCAGATCCTAAACACTCACTGAACCTGCCTCCACCACACTCTCAGACAGTGCATTCCAGATCCTAAACACTCACTGAACCTGCCTCCACCACACTCTCAGACAGTGCATTCCAGATCCTAAACACTCACTGAACCTGCCTCCACCACACTCTCAGACAGTGCATTCCAGATCCTAAATACTCACTGAACCTGCCTCCACCACACTCTCAGACAGTGCATTCCAGATCCTAAACACTCACTGAACCTGCCTCCACCACACTCTCAGACAGTGCATTCCAGATCCTAAACACTCACTGAACCTGCCTCCACCACACTCTCAAACAGTGCATTCCAGATCCTAAACACACACTGAAGCTGCCTCCACCACACTCTCAGACAGTGCATTCCAGATCCTAAACACTCACTGAACCTGCCTCCACCACACTCTCAGACAGTGCATTCCAGATCCTAAACACTCACTGAACCTGCCTCCACCACACTCTCAAACAGTGCATTCCAGATCCTAAACACTCACTGAACCTGCCTCCACCACACTCTCAGACAGTGCATTCCAGATCCTAAACACTCACTGAACCTGCCTCCACCACACTCTCAGACAGTGCATTCCTGATCCTAAACACTCACTGAACCTGCCTCCACCACACTCTCAGACAGTGCATTCCAGATCCTAAACACTCACTGAACCTGCCTCCACCACACTCTCAGACAGTGCATTCCAGATCCTAAACACTCACTAAACCTGCCTGCACCACACTCTCAGACAGTGCAATCCAGATCCTAAACACTCACTGAACCTGCCTCCACCACACTCTCAGACAGTGCATTCCAGATCATAAACACTCACTGAACCTGCCTCCACCACACTCTCAGACAGTGCATTCCAGATCCTAAACACTCACTGAACCTGCCTCCACCACACTCTCAAACAGTGCATTCCAGATCCTAAACACTCACTGAACCTGCCTCCACCACACTCTCAGACAGTGCATTCCAGATCCTAAACACTCACTGAACCTGCCTCCACCACACTCTCAGACAGTGCATTCCAGATCCTAAACACTCACTGAACCTGCCTCCACCACACTCTCAGACAGTGCATTCCAGACCCTAAACACTCACTGAACCTGCCTCCACCACACGCTCAGACAGTACATTCCAGATCCTAAACACTCACTGAACCTGCCTCCACCACACTCTCAGACAGTGCATTCCAGATCCTAAACACTCACTGAACCTGCCTCCACCACACTCTCAGACAGTGCATTCCAGATCCTAAACACTCACTGAACCTGCCTCCACCACACTCTCAGACAGTGTATTCCAGATCCTAAACACTCACTGAACCTGCCCCCACCACACTCTCAGACAGTGCATTCCAGACCCTAAACACTCACTGAACCTGCCTCCACCACACTCTCAGACAGTGTATTCCAGATCCTAAACACTCACTGAACCTGCCTCCACCACACTCTCAGACAGTACATTCCAGATCCTAAACACTCACTGAACCTGCCTCCACCACACTCTCAGACAGTGTATTCCAGATCCTAAACACTCACTGAACCTGCCTCCACCACATACTCAGACACTGCATTCCAGATCCTAAACACACACTGAACCTGCCCCCACACACTCTCAGACAGTGCATTCCAGATCCTAAACACTCACTGAACCTGCCTCCACCACACTCTCAGACAGTGCATTCCAGATCCTAAACACTCACTGAACCTGCCTCCACCACACACTCAGACACTGCATTCCAGATCCTAAACACACACTGAACCTGCCGCCACCACACACTCAGACACTGCATTCCAGATCCTAAACACTCACTGAACCTGCCTCCACCACACACTCAGACACTGCATTCCAGATCCTAAACACTCACTGAACCTGCCTCCACCGCACTCTCAGACAGAGTTCCAGATCCTAAACACTCACTGAACCTGCCTCCACCACACTCTCAGACAGTGCATTCCAGATCCTAAACACTCACTGAACCTGCCTCCACCACACTCTCAGACAGTGCATTCCAGATCCTAAACACTCACTGAACCTGCCTCCACCACACTCTCAGACACTGCATTCCAGATCCTAAACACTCACTGAACCTGCCTCCACCACACTCTCAGACATTGTATTCCAGATCCTAAACACTCACTGAACCTGCCTCCACCACACTCTCAGACAGTGCATTCCAGATCCTAAACACTCACTGAACCTGCCTCCACCACACTCTCAGACAGTGCATTCCAGATCCTAAACACTCACTGAACCTGCCTCCACCGCACTCTCAGACAGAGTTCCAGATCCTAAACACTCACTGAACCTGCCTCCACCACACTCTCAGACATTGTATTCCAGATCCTAAACACTCACTGAACCTGCCCCCACCACACTCTCAGACAGTGCATTCCAGATCCTAAACACTCACTGAACCTGCCTCCACCACACTCTCAGACATTGTATTCCAGATCCTAAACACTCACTGAACCTGCCCCCACCACACTCTCAGACAGTGCATTCCAGATCCTAAACACACACTGAACCTGCCCCCACACACTCTCAGACAGTGCATTCCAGATCCTAAACACTCACTGAACCTGCCTCCACCACACTCTCAGACAGTGCATTCCAGATCCTAAACACTCACTGAACCTGCCTCCACCACACTCTCACGCAGTGCATTCCAGATCCTAAACACTCACTGAACCTGCCTCCACCGCACTCTCAGACAGAGTTCCAGATCCTAAACACTCACTGAACCTGCCTCCACCACACTATCAGACATTGTATTCCAGATCCTAAACACTCACTGAACCTGCCCCCACCACACTCTCAGACAGTGCATTCCAGATCCTAAACACTCACTGAACCTGCCTCCACCACACTCTCAGACAGTGCATTCCAGATCCTAAACACTCACTGAACCTGCCTCCACCACACTCTCAGACAGTGCATTCCAGATCCTAAACACTCACTGAACCTGCCTCCACCACACTCTCAGACAGTGCATTCCAGATCCTAAACACTCACTGAATCTGCCTCCACCACAGTCTCAGACAGTGCATTCCAGATCCTAAACACTCACTGAACCTGCCCCCACCACACTCTCAGACAGTACATTCCAGATCCTAAACACTCACTGAACCTGCCTCCACCACACTCTCAGACAGTGCATTCCAGATCCTAAACACTCACTGAACCTGCCTCCACCACACTCTCAGACAGTGCATTCCAGATCCTAAACACTCACTGAACCTGCCTCCACAATACTCTCACGCAGTGCATTCCAGATCCTAAACACTCACTGAACCTGTCTCCACCGCACTCTCAGACAGAGTTCCAGATCCTAAACACTCACTGAACCTGCCTCCACCACACTCTCAGACATTGTATTCCAGATCCTAAACACTCACTGAACCTGCCTCCACCACACTCTCAGACAGTGCATTCCAGATCCTAAACACTCACTGAACCTGCCTCCACCACACTCTCAGACAGTGCATTCCAGATCCTAAACACTCACTGAACCTGCCTCCACCACACTCTCAGACAGTGTATTCCAGATCCTAAACACTCACTGAACCTGCCTCCACCACACTCTCAGACAGTGCATTCCAGATCCTAAACACTCACTGAACCTGCCTCCACCACACTCTCAGACAGTGCATTCCAGATCCTAAACACTCACTGAACCTGCCTCCACCACACTCTCAGACAGTGTATTCCAGATCCTAAACACTCACTGAACCTGCCTCCACCACACTCTCAGACAGTGCATTCCAGATCCGAAACACTCACTGAACCTGCCTCCACCACACTCTCAGACAGTGCATTCCAGATCCTAAACACTCACTGAACCTGCCTCCACCACACTCTCAAACAGTGCATTCCAGATCCTAAACACTCACTGAACCTGCCTCCACCACACTCTCAGACAGTGTATTCCAGATCCTAAACACTCACTGAACCTGCCTCCACCACACTCTCAGACAGTGTATTCCAGATTCTAAACACTCACTGAACCAGCCTCCACCACACTCTCAGACAGTGTATTCCAGATCCTAAACACTCACTGAACCTGCCTCCACCACACTCTCAGACAGTGCATTCCTGATCCTAAACACTCACTGAACCTGCCTCCACCACACTCTCAGACAGTGCATTCCAGATCCTAAACACTCACTGAACCTGCCTCCACCACACTCTCAGACAGTGCATTCCTGATCCTAAACACTCACTGAACCTGCCTCCACCACACTCTCAGACAGTGTATTCCAGATCCTAAACACTCACTGAACCTGCCTCCACCACACTCTCAGACAGTGCATTCCTGATCCTAAACACTCACTGAACCTGCCTCCACCACACTCTCAGACAGTGCATTCCAGATCCTAAACACTCACTGAACCTGCCTCCACCACACTCTCAGACAGTGCATTCCTGATCCTAAACACTCACTGAACCTGCCTCCACCACACTCTCAGACAGTGCATTCCAGATCCTAAACACTCACTAAACCTGCCTGCACCACACTCTCAGACAGTGCAATCCAGATCCTAAACACTCACTGAACCTGCCTCCACCACACTCTCAGACAGTGCATTCCAGATCATAAACACTCACTGAACCTGCCTCCACCACACTCTCAGACAGTGCATTCCAGATCCTAAACACTCACTGAACCTGCCTCCACCACACTCTCAAACAGTGCATTCCAGATCCTAAACACTCACTGAACCTGCCTCCACCACACTCTCAGACAGTGCATTCCAGATCCTAAACACTCACTGAACCTGCCTCCACCACACTCTCAAACAGTGCATTCCAGATCCTAAACACTCACTGAACCTGCCTCCACCACACTCTCAGACAGTGCATTCCAGACCCTAAACACTCACTGAACCTGCCTCCACCACACTCTCAGACAGTGCATTCCAGATCCTAAACACTCACTGAACCTCCTAGACCACACTCTCAAACAGTGCATTCCAGATCCTAAACACTCACTGAACCTGCCTCCACCACACGCTCAGACAGTACATTCCAGATCCTAAACACTCACTGAACCTGCCTCCACCACACTCTCAGACAGTGCATTCCAGATCCTAAACACTCACTGAACCTGCCTCCACCACACTCTCAGACAGTGCATTCCAGATCCTAAACACTCACTGAACCTGCCTCCACCACACTCTCAGACAGTGTATTCCAGATCCTAAACACTCACTGAACCTGCCCCACCACACTCTCAGACAGTGCATTCCAGATCCTAAACACTCACTGAACCTGCCTCCACCACACTCTCAGACAGTGTATTCCAGATCCTAAACACTCACTGAACCTGCCTCCACCACACTCTCAGACAGTACATTCCAGATCCTAAACACTCACTGAACCTGCCTCCACCACACTCTCAGACAGTGTATTCCAGATCCTAAACACTCACTGAACCTGCCTCCACCACACACTCAGACACTGCATTCCAGATCCTAAACACACACTGAACCTGCCCCCACACACTCTCAGACAGTGCATTCCAGATCCTAAACACTCACTGAACCTCCTCCACCACACTCTCAAACAGTGCATTCCAGATCCTAAACACTCACTGAACCTGCCTCCACCACACGCTCAGACAGTACATTCCAGATCCTAAACACTCACTGAACCTGCCTCCACCACACTCTCAGACAGTGCATTCCAGATCCTAAACACTCACTGAACCTGCCTCCACCACACTCTCAGACAGTGCATTCCAGATCCTAAACACTCACTGAACCTGCCTCCACCACACTCTCAGACAGTGTATTCCAGATCCTAAACACTCACTGAACCTGCCCCCACCACACTCTCAGACAGTGCATTCCAGATCCTAAACACTCACTGAACCTGCCTCCACCACACTCTCAGACAGTACATTCCAGATCCTAAACACTCACTGAACCTGCCTCCACCACACTCTCAGACAGTGTATTCCAGATCCTAAACACTCACTGAACCTGCCTCCACAATACTCTCACGCAGTGCATTCCAGATCCTAAACACTCACTGAACCTGTCTCCACCGCACTCTCAGACAGAGTTCCAGATCCTAAACACTCACTGAACCTGCCTCCACCACACTCTCAGACATTGTATTCCAGATCCTAAACACTCACTGAACCTGCCTCCACCACACTCTCAGACAGTGCATTCCAGATCCTAAACACTCACTGAACCTGCCTCCACCACACTCTCAGACAGTGCATTCCAGATCCTAAACACTCACTGAACCTGCCTCCACAACACTCTCAGACAGTGCATTCCAGATCCTAA
The DNA here is from genome assembly GCF_036365525.1 of Heterodontus francisci. Taxonomy (NCBI): domain Eukaryota; kingdom Metazoa; phylum Chordata; class Chondrichthyes; order Heterodontiformes; family Heterodontidae; genus Heterodontus; species Heterodontus francisci. The sequence goes on from NW_027140729.1 coordinate 23,318, forward strand.
ACACTCACTGAACCTGCCTCCACCACACTCTCAGACAGTGCATTCCAGATCCTAAACACTCACTGAACCTGCCTCCACAACACTCTCAGACAGTGCATTCCAGATCCTAAACACTCACTGAACCTGCCTCCACCACACTCTCAGACAGTACATTCCAGATCCTAAACACTCACTGAACCTGCCTCCACCACACTCTCAGACAGTGTATTCCAGATCCTAAACACTCACTGAACCTGCCTCCACAATACTCTCACGCAGTGCATTCCAGATCCTAAACACTCACTGAACCTGTCTCCACCGCACTCTCAGACAGAGTTCCAGATCCTAAACACTCACTGAACCTGCCTCCACCACACTCTCAGACATTGTATTCCAGATCCTAAACACTCACTGAACCTGCCTCCACCACACTCTCAGACAGTGCATTCCAGATCCTAAACACTCACTGAACCTGCCTCCACCACACTCTCAGACAGTGCATTCCAGATCCTAAACACTCACTGAACCTGCCTCCACAACACTCTCAGACAGTGTATTCCAGATCCTAAACACTCACTGAACCTGCCTCCACCACACTCTCAGACAGTGCATTCCAGATCCTAAACACTCACTGAACCTGCCTCCACCACACTCTCAGACAGTGTATTCCAGATCCTAAACACTCACTGAACCTGCCTCCACCACACTCTCAGACAGTGCATTCCAGATCCTAAACACTCACTGAACCTGCCTCCACCACACTCTCAGACAGTGCATTCCAGATCCTAAACACTCACTGAACCTGCCTCCACCACACTCTCAGACAGTGTATTCCAGATCCTAAACACTCACTGAACCTGCCTCCACCACACTCTCAGACAGTGCATTCCAGATCCTAAACACTCACTGAACCTGCCTCCACAACACTCTCAGACATTGTATTCCAGATCCTAAACACTCACTGAACCTGCCTCCACCACACTCTCAGACAGTGCATTCCAGATCCTAAACACTCACTGAACCTGCCTCCACCACACTCTCAGACAGTGCATTCCAGATCCTAAACACTCACTGAACCTGCCTCTACCACACTCTCAAACAGTGCATTCCAGATCCTAAACACTCACTGAACCTGCCTCCACCACACTCTCAGACAGTGTATTCCAGATCCTAAACACTCACTGAACCTGCCTCCACCACACTCTCAGACAGTGTATTCCAGATCCTAAACACTCACTGAACCTGCCTCCACCACACTCTCAGGCAGTGCATTCCAGATCCTAAACACTCACTGAACCTGCCTCCACCACACTCTCAGACAGTGCATTCCAGATCCTAAACACTCACTGAACCTGCCTCCACCACACTCTCAAACAGTGCATTCCAGATCCTAAACACTCACTGAACCTGCCTGCACCACACTCTCAGACAGTGCATTCCAGATCCTAAACACTCACTGAACCTGCCTCCACCACACTCTCAGGCAGTGCATTCCAGATCCTAAACACTCACTGAACCTGCCTCCACCACACTCTCAGACAGTGCATTCCAGATCCTAAACACTCACTGAACCTGCCTCCACCACACTCTCAAACAGTGCATTCCAGATCCTAAACACTCACTGAACCTGCCTCCACCACACTCTCAAACAGTGCATTCCAGATCCTAAACACACACTGAACCTGCCTCCACCACACTCTCAGACAGTGCATTCCAGATCCTAAACACTCACTGAACCTGCCTCCACCACACTCTCAAACAGTGCATTCCAGATCCTAAACACTCACTGAACCTGCCTCCACCACACTCTCAGACAGTGCATTCCAGATCCTAAACACTCACTGAACCTGCCTCCACCACACTCTCAAACAGTGCATTCCAGATCCTAAACACTCACTGAACCTGCCTCCACCACACTCTCAGACAGTGCATTCCAGATCCTAAACACTCACTGAACCGGCCTCCACCACACTCTCAGACAGTGCATTCCAGATCCTAAACACTCACTGAACCTGCCTCCACCACACGCTCAGACAGTACATTCCAGATCCTAAACACTCACTGAACCTGCCTCCACCACACTCTCAGACAGTGCATTTCAGATCCTAAACACTCACTGAACCTGCCTCCACCACACTCTCAGACAGTGCATTCCAGATCCTAAACACTCACTCAACCTGCCTCCACCACACTCTCAGACAGTGCATTCCAGATCCTAAACACTCACTGAACCTGCCTCCACCACACTCTCAGACAGTTCATTCCAGATCCTAAACACTCACTGAACCTGCCTCCACCACACTCTCAGACAGTGTATTCCAGATCCTAAACACTCACTGAACCTGCCTCCACAATACTCTCACGCAGTGCATTCCAGATCCTAAACACTCACTGAACCTGTCTCCACCGCACTCTCAGACAGAGTTCCAGATCCTAAACACTCACTGAACCTGCCTCCACCACACTCTCAGACATTGTATTCCAGATCCTAAACACTCACTGAACCTGCCTCCACCACACTCTCAGACAGTGCATTCCAGATCCTAAACACTCACTGAACCTGCCTCCACCATACTCTCAGACAGTGCATTCCAGATCCTAAACACTCACTGAACCTGCCTCCACAACACTCTCAGACAGTGTATTCCAGATCCTAAACACTCACTGAACCTGCCTGCACCACACTCTCAGACAGTGCAATCCAGATCCTAAACACTCACTGAACCTGCCTCCACCACACTCTCAAACAGTGCATTCCAGATCCTAAACACTCACTGAACCTGCCTCCACCACACTCTCAGACAGTGCATTCCAGATCATAAACACTCACTGAACCTGCCTCCACCACACTCTCAGACAGTGCATTCCAGATCCTAAACACTCACTGAACCTGCCTCCACCACACTCTCAAACAGTGCATTCCAGATCCTAAACACTCACTGAACCTGCCTCCACCACACTCTCAGACAGTGCATTCCAGATCCTAAACACTCACTGAACCTGCCTCCACCACACTCTCAAACAGTGCATTCCTGATCCTAAACACTCACTGAACCTGCCTCCACCACACTCTCAGACAGTGCATTCCAGACCCTAAACACTCACTGAACCTGCCTCCACCACACTCTCAGACAGTGCATTCCAGATCCTAAACACTCACTGAACCTCCTAGACCACACTCTCAAACAGTGCATTCCAGATCCTAAACACTCACTGAACCTGCCTCCACCACACGCTCAGACAGTACATTCCAGATCCTAAACACTCACTGAACCTGCCTCCACCACACTCTCAGACAGTGCATTCCAGATCCTAAACACTCACTGAACCTGCCTCCACCACACTCTCAGACAGTGCATTCCAGATCCTAAACACTCACTGAACCTGCCTCCACCACACTCTCAGACAGTGTATTCCAGATCCTAAACACTCACTGAAACTGCCCCCACCACACTCTCAGACAGTGCATTCCAGATCCTAAACACTCACTGAACCTGCCTCCACCACACTCTCAGACAGTGTATTCCAGATCCTAAACACTCACTGAACCTGCCTCCACCACACTCTCAGACAGTACATTCCAGATCCTAAACACTCACTGAACCTGCCTCCACCACACTCTCAGACAGTGTATTCCAGATCCTAAACACTCACTGAACCTGCCTCCACCACACACTCAGACACTGCATTCCAGATCCTAAACACACACTGAACCTGCCCCCACACACTCTCAGACAGTGCATTCCAGATCCTAAACACTCACTGAACCTCCTCCACCACACTCTCAAACAGTGCATTCCAGATCCTAAACACTCACTGAACCTGCCTCCACCACACGCTCAGACAGTACATTCCAGATCCTAAACACTCACTGAACCTGCCTCCACCACACTCTCAGACAGTGCATTCCAGATCCTAAACACTCACTGAACCTGCCTCCACCACACTCTCAGACAGTGCATTCCAGATCCTAAACACTCACTGAACCTGCCTCCACCACACTCTCAGACAGTGTATTCCAGATCCTAAACACTCACTGAACCTGCCCCCACCACACTCTCAGACAGTGCATTCCAGATCCTAAACACTCACTGAACCTGCCTCCACCACACTCTCAGACAGTACATTCCAGATCCTAAACACTCACTGAACCTGCCTCCACCACACTCTCAGACAGTGTATTCCAGATCCTAAACACTCACTGAACCTGCCTCCACAATACTCTCACGCAGTGCATTCCAGATCCTAAACACTCACTGAACCTGTCTCCACCGCACTCTCAGACAGAGTTCCAGATCCTAAACACTCACTGAACCTGCCTCCACCACACTCTCAGACATTGTATTCCAGATCCTAAACACTCACTGAACCTGCCTCCACCACACTCTCAGACAGTGCATTCCAGATCCTAAACACTCACTGAACCTGCCTCCACCACACTCTCAGACAGTGCATTCCAGATCCTAAACACTCACTGAACCTGCCTCCACAACACTCTCAGACAGTGCATTCCAGATCCTAAACACTCACTGAACCTGCCTCCACCACACTCTCAGACAGTGCATTCCAGATCCTAAACACTCACTGAACCTGCCTCCACAACACTCTCAGACAGTGCATTCCAGATCCTAAACACTCACTGAACCTGCCTCCACCACACTCTCAGACAGTACATTCCAGATCCTAAACACTCACTGAACCTGCCTCCACCACACTCTCAGACAGTGTATTCCAGATCCTAAACACTCACTGAACCTGCCTCCACAATACTCTCACGCAGTGCATTCCAGATCCTAAACACTCACTGAACCTGTCTCCACCGCACTCTCAGACAGAGTTCCAGATCCTAAACACTCACTGAACCTGCCTCCACCACACTCTCAGACATTGTATTCCAGATCCTAAACACTCACTGAACCTGCCTCCACCACACTCTCAGACAGTGCATTCCAGATCCTAAACACTCACTGAACCTGCCTCCACCACACTCTCAGACAGTGCATTCCAGATCCTAAACACTCACTGAACCTGCCTCCACAACACTCTCAGACAGTGTATTCCAGATCCTAAACACTCACTGAACCTGCCTCCACCACACTCTCAGACAGTGCATTCCAGATCCTAAACACTCACTGAACCTGCCTCCACCACACTCTCAGACAGTGTATTCCAGATCCTAAACACTCACTGAACCTGCCTCCACCACACTCTCAGACAGTGCATTCCAGATCCTAAACACTCACTGAACCTGCCTCCACCACACTCTCAGACAGTGCATTCCAGATCCTAAACACTCACTGAACCTGCCTCCACCACACTCTCAGACAGTGTATTCCAGATCCTAAACACTCACTGAACCTGCCTCCACCACACTCTCAGACAGTGCATTCCAGATCCTAAACACTCACTGAACCTGCCTCCACAACACTCTCAGACATTGTATTCCAGATCCTAAACACTCACTGAACCTGCCTCCACCACACTCTCAGACAGTGCATTCCAGATCCTAAACACTCACTGAACCTGCCTCCACCACACTCTCAGACAGTGCATTCCAGATCCTAAACACTCACTGAACCTGCCTCTACCACACTCTCAAACAGTGCATTCCAGATCCTAAACACTCACTGAACCTGCCTCCACCACACTCTCAGACAGTGTATTCCAGATCCTAAACACTCACTGAACCTGCCTCCACCACACTCTCAGACAGTGTATTCCAGATCCTAAACACTCACTGAACCTGCCTCCACCACACTCTCAGGCAGTGCATTCCAGATCCTAAACACTCACTGAACCTGCCTCCACCACACTCTCAGACAGTGCATTCCAGATCCTAAACACTCACTGAACCTGCCTCCACCACACTCTCAAACAGTGCATTCCAGATCCTAAACACTCACTGAACCTGCCTGCACCACACTCTCAGACAGTGCATTCCAGATCCTAAACACTCACTGAACCTGCCTCCACCACACTCTCAGGCAGTGCATTCCAGATCCTAAACACTCACTGAACCTGCCTCCACCACACTCTCAGACAGTGCATTCCAGATCCTAAACACTCACTGAACCTGCCTCCACCACACTCTCAAACAGTGCATTCCAGATCCTAAACACTCACTGAACCTGCCTCCACCACACTCTCAGACAGTGCATTCCAGATCCTAAACACTCACTGAACCTGCCTCCACCACACTCTCAAACAGTGCATTCCAGATCCTAAACACTCACTGAACCTGCCTCCACCACACTCTCAGACAGTGCATTCCAGATCCTAAACACTCACTGAACCTGCCTCCACCACACTCTCAAACAGTGCATTCCAGATCCTAAACACTCACTGAACCTGCCTCCACCACACTCTCAGACAGTGCATTCCAGATCCTAAACACTCACTGAACCGGCCTCCACCACACTCTCAGACAGTGCATTCCAGATCCTAAACACTCACTGAACCTGCCTCCACCACACGCTCAGACAGTACATTCCAGATCCTAAACACTCACTGAACCTGCCTCCACCACACTCTCAGACAGTGCATTTCAGATCCTAAACACTCACTGAACCTGCCTCCACCACACTCTCAGACAGTGCATTCCAGATCCTAAACACTCACTGAACCTGCCTCCACCACACTCTCAGACAGTGCATTCCAGATCCTAAACACTCACTGAACCTGCCTCCACCACACTCTCAGACAGTTCATTCCAGATCCTAAACACTCACTGAACCTGCCTCCACCACACTCTCAGACAGTGTATTCCAGATCCTAAACACTCACTGAACCTGCCTCCACAATACTCTCACGCAGTGCATTCCAGATCCTAAACACTCACTGAACCTGTCTCCACCGCACTCTCAGACAGAGTTCCAGATCCTAAACACTCACTGAACCTGCCTCCACCACACTCTCAGACATTGTATTCCAGATCCTAAACACTCACTGAACCTGCCTCCACCACACTCTCAGACAGTGCATTCCAGATCCTAAACACTCACTGAACCTGCCTCCACCATACTCTCAGACAGTGCATTCCAGATCCTAAACACTCACTGAACCTGCCTCCACAACACTCTCAGACAGTGTATTCCAGATCCTAAACACTCACTGAACCTGCCTCCACCACACTCTCAGACAGTGCATTCCAGATCCTAAACACTCACTGAACCTGCCTCCACCACACTCTCAGACAGTGTATTCCAGATCCTAAACACTCACTGAACCTGCCTCCACCACACTCTCAGACAGTGCATTCCAGATCCTAAACACTCACTGAACCTGCCTCCACCACACTCTCAGACAGTGCATTCCAGATCCTAAACACTCACTGAACCTGCCTCCACCACACTCTCAGACAGTGTATTCCAGATCCTAAACACTCACTGAACCTGCCTCCACCACACTCTCAGACAGTGCATTCCAGATCCTAAACACTCACTGAACCTGCCTCCACAACACTCTCAGACATTGTATTCCAGATCCTAAACACTCACTGAACCTGCCTCCACCACACTCTCAGACAGTGCATTCCAGATCCTAAACACTCACTGAACCTGCCTCCACCACACTCTCAGACAGTGCATTCCAGATCCTAAACACTCACTGAACCTGCCTCTACCACACTCTCAAACAGTGCATTCCAGATCCTAAACACTCACTGAACCTGCCTCCACCACACTCTCAGACAGTGTATTCCAGATCCTAAACACTCACTGAACCTGCCTCCACCACACTCTCAGACAGTGTATTCCAGATCCTAAACACTCACTGAACCTGCCTCCACCACACTCTCAGGCAGTGCATTCCAGATCCTAAACACTCACTGAACCTGCCTCCACCACACTCTCAGACAGTGCATTCCAGATCCTAAACACTCACTGAACCTGCCTCCACCACACTCTCAAACAGTGCATTCCAGATCCTAAACACTCACTGAACCTGCCTGCACCACACTCTCAGACAGTGCATTCCAGATCCTAAACACTCACTGAACCTGCCTCCACCACACTCTCAGGCAGTGCATTCCAGATCCTAAACACTCACTGAACCTGCCTCCACCACACTCTCAGACAGTGCATTCCAGATCCTAAACACTCACTGAACCTGCCTCCACCACACTCTCAAACAGTGCATTCCAGATCCTAAACACTCACTGAACCTGCCTCCACCACACTCTCAAACAGTGCATTCCAGATCCTAAACACACACTGAACCTGCCTCCACCACACTCTCAGACAGTGCATTCCAGATCCTAAACACTCACTGAACCTGCCTCCACCACACTCTCAAACAGTGCATTCCAGATCCTAAACACTCACTGAACCTGCCTCCACCACACTCTCAGACAGTGCATTCCAGATCCTAAACACTCACTGAACCTGCCTCCACCACACTCTCAAACAGTGCATTCCAGATCCTAAACACTCACTGAACCTGCCTCCACCACACTCTCAGACAGTGCATTCCAGATCCTAAACACTCACTGAACCGGCCTCCACCACACTCTCAGACAGTGCATTCCAGATCCTAAACACTCACTGAACCTGCCTCCACCACACGCTCAGACAGTACATTCCAGATCCTAAACACTCACTGAACCTGCCTCCACCACACTCTCAGACAGTGCATTCCAGATCCTAAACACTCACTGAACCTGCCTCCACCACACTCTCAGACAGTGCATTCCAGATCCTAAACACTCACTGAACCTGCCTCCACCACACTCTCAGACAGTGTATTCCAGATCCTAAACACTCACTGAACCTGCCCCCACCACACTCTCAGACAGTGCATTCCAGATCCTAAACACTCACTGAACCTGCCTCCACCACACTCTCAGACAGTGCATTCCAGATCCTAAACACTCACTGAACCTGTCTCCACCGCACTCTCAGACAGAGTTCCAGATCCTAAACACTCACTGAACCTGCCTCCACCACACTCTCAGACATTGTATTCCAGATCCTAAACACTCACTGAACCTGCCTCCACCACACTCTCAGACAGTGCATTCCAGATCCTAAACACTCACTGAACCTGCCTCCACCACACTCTCAGACAGTGCATTCCAGATCCTAAACACTCACTGAACCTGCCTCCACCACACTCTCAGACATTGTATTCCAGATCCTAAACACTCACTGAACCTGCCTCCACCACACTCTCAGACAGTGCATTCCAGATCCTAAACACTCACTGAACCTGCCTCCACCACACTCTCAGACAGTGCATTCCAGATCCTAAACACTCACTGAACCTGCCTCCACCACACTCTCAGACAGTGTATTCCAGATCCTAAACACTCACTGAACCTGCCTCCACCACACTCTCAGACAGTGCATTCCAGATCCTAAACACTCACTGAACCTGCCTCCACCACACTCTCAGACATTGTATTCCAGATCCTAAACACTCACTGAACCTGCCTCCACCACACTCTCAGACAGTGCATTCCAGATCCTAAACACTCACTGAACCTGCCTGCACCACACTCTCAGACAGTGCATTCCAGATCCTAAACACTCACTGAACCTGCCTCCACCACACTCTCAGACAGTGCATTCCAGATCCTAAACACTCACTGAACCTGCCTCCACCACACTCTCAGACAGTGCATTCCAGATCCTAAACACTCACTGAACCTGCCTCCACCACACTCTCAGACAGTGCATTCCAGATCCTAAACACTCACTGAACCTGCCTCCACCACACTCTCAGACAGTGCATTCCAGATCCTAAACACTCACTGAACCTGCCTCCACCACACTCTCAGACAGTGTATTCCAGATCCTAAACACTCACTGAACCTGCCTCCACCACACTCTCAAACAGTGCATTCCAGATCCTAAACACTCACTGAACCTGCCTCCACCACACTCTCAGACATTGTATTCCAGATCCTAAACACTCACTGAACCTGCCTCCACCACACTCTCAGACAGTGCATTCCAGATCCTAAACACTCACTGAACCTGCCTCCACCACACTCTCAGACAGTGCATTCCAGATCCTAAACACTCACTGAACCTGCCTCCACCACACTCTCAAACAGTGCATTCCAGATCCTAAACACTCACTGAACCTGCCTCCACCACACTCTCAGACAGTGTATTCCAGATCCTAAACACTCACTGAACCTGCCTCCACCACACTCTCAGACAGTGCATTCCAGATCCTAAACACTCACTGAACCTGCCTCCACCACACTCTCAGACATTGTATTCCAGATCCTAAACACTCACTGAACCTGCCTCCACCACACTCTCAGACAGTGCATTCCAGATCCTAAACACTCACTGAACCTGCCTCCACCACACTCTCAGACAGTGCATTCCAGATCCTAAACACTCACTGAACCTGCCTCCACCACACTCTCAAACAGTGCATTCCAGATCCTAAACACTCACTGAACCTGCCTCCACCACACTCTCAAACAGTGCATTCCAGATCCTAAACACTCACTGAACCTGCCTCCACCACACTCTCAGACAGTGCATTCCAGATCCTAAACACTCACTGAACCGGCCTCCACCACACTCTCAGACAGTGCATTCCAGATCCTAAACACTCACTGAACCTGCCTCCACCACACGCTCAGACAGTACATTCCAGATCCTAAACACTCACTGAACCTGCCTCCACCACACTCTCAGACAGTGCATTCCAGATCCTAAACACTCACTGAACCTGCCTCCACCACACTCTCAGACAGTGCATTCCAGATCCTAAACACTCACTGAACCTGCCTCCACCACACTCTCAGACAGTGTATTCCAGATCCTAAACACTCACTGAACCTGCCCCCACCACACTCTCAGACAGTGCATTCCAGATCCTAAACACTCACTGAACCTGCCTCCACCACACTCTCAGACAGTGCATTCCAGATCCTAAACACTCACTGAACCTGTCTCCACCGCACTCTCAGACAGAGTTCCAGATCCTAAACACTCACTGAACCTGCCTCCACCACACTCTCAGACATTGTATTCCAGATCCTAAACACTCACTGAACCTGCCTCCACCACACTCTCAGACAGTGCATTCCAGATCCTAAACACTCACTGAACCTGCCTCCACCACACTCTCAGACAGTGCATTCCAGATCCTAAACACTCACTGAACCTGCCTCCACCACACTCTCAGACATTGTATTCCAGATCCTAAACACTCACTGAACCTGCCTCCACCACACTCTCAGACAGTGCATTCCAGATCCTAAACACTCACTGAACCTGCCTCCACCACACTCTCAGACAGTGCATTCCAGATCCTAAACACTCACTGAACCTGCCTCCACCACACTCTCAGACAGTGTATTCCAGATCCTAAACACTCACTGAACCTGCCTCCACCACACTCTCAGACAGTGCATTCCAGATCCTAAACACTCACTGAACCTGCCTCCACCACACTCTCAGACATTGTATTCCAGATCCTAAACACTCACTGAACCTGCCTCCACCACACTCTCAGACAGTGCATTCCAGATCCTAAACACTCACTGAACCTGCCTGCACCACACTCTCAGACAGTGCATTCCAGATCCTAAACACTCACTGAACCTGCCTCCACCACACTCTCAGACAGTGCATTCCAGATCCTAAACACTCACTGAACCTGCCTCCACCACACTCTCAGACAGTGCATTCCAGATCCTAAACACTCACTGAACCTGCCTCCACCACACTCTCAGACAGTGCATTCCAGATCCTAAACACTCACTGAACCTGCCTCCACCACACTCTCAGACAGTGCATTCCAGATCCTAAACACTCACTGAACCTGCCTCCACCACACTCTCAGACAGTGTATTCCAGATCCTAAACACTCACTGAACCTGCCTCCACCACACTCTCAAACAGTGCATTCCAGATCCTAAACACTCACTGAACCTGCCTCCACCACACTCTCAGACATTGTATTCCAGATCCTAAACACTCACTGAACCTGCCTCCACCACACTCTCAGACAGTGCATTCCAGATCCTAAACACTCACTGAACCTGCCTCCACCACACTCTCAGACAGTGCATTCCAGATCCTAAACACTCACTGAACCTGCCTCCACCACACTCTCAAACAGTGCATTCCAGATCCTAAACACTCACTGAACCTGCCTCCACCACACTCTCAGACAGTGTATTCCAGATCCTAAACACTCACTGAACCTGCCTCCACCACACTCTCAGACAGTGCATTCCAGATCCTAAACACTCACTGAACCTGCCTCCACCACACTCTCAGACATTGTATTCCAGATCCTAAACACTCACTGAACCTGCCTCCACCACACTCTCAGACAGTGCATTCCAGATCCTAAACACTCACTGAACCTGCCTCCACCACACTCTCAGACAGTGCATTCCAGATCCTAAACACTCACTGAACCTGCCTCCACCACACTCTCAAACAGTGCATTCCAGATCCTAAACACTCACTGAACCTGCCTCCACCACACTCTCAGACAGTGTATTCCAGATCCTAAACACTCACTGAACCTGCCTCCACCACACTCTCAGACAGTGTATTCCAGATTCTAAACACTCACTGAACCTGCCTCCACCACACTCTCAGACAGTGTATTCCAGATCCTAAACACTCACTGAACCTGCCTCCACCACACTCTCAGACAGTGCATTCCAGATCCTAAACACTCACTGAACCTGCCTCCACCACACTCTCAGACAGTGCATTCCAGATCCTAAACACTCACTGAACCTGCCTCCACCACACTCTCAAACAGTGCATTCCAGATCCTAAACACTCACTGAACCTCCCTGCACCACACTCTCAGACAGTGCATTCCAGATCCTAAACACTCACTGAACCTGCCTCCACCACACTCTCAGACAGTGCATTCCAGATCCTAAACACTCACTGAACCTGCCTCCACCACACTCTCAGACAGTGCATTCCAGATCCTAAACACTCACTGAACCTGCCTCCACCACACTCTCAGACAGTGCATTCCAGATCCTAAACACTCACTGAACCTGCCTCCACCACACTCTCAGACAGTGCATTCCAGATCCTAAACACTCACTGAACCTGCCTCCACCACACTCTCAAACAGTGCATTCCAGATCCTAAACACTCACTGAACCTGCCTCCACCACACTCTCAGACAGTGTATTCCAGATCCTAAACACTCACTGAACCTGCCTCCACCACACTCTCAAACAGTGCATTCCAGATCCTAAACACTCACTGAACCTGCCTCCACCACACTCTCAAACAGTGCATTCCAGATCCTAAACACTCACTGAACCTCCCTGCACCACACTCTCAGACAGTGCATTCCAGATCCTAAACACTCACTGAACCTGCCTCCACCACACTCTCAGACAGTGCATTCCAGATCCTAAACACTCACTGAACCTGCCTCCACCACACTCTCAGACAGTGCATTCCAGATCCTAAACACTCACTGAACCTGCCTCCACCACACTCTCAGACAGTGCATTCCAGATCCTAAACACTCACTGAACCTGCCTCCACCACACTCTCAGACAGTGCATTCCAGATCCTAAACACTCACTGAACCTGCCTCCACCACACTCTCAAACAGTGCATTCCAGATCCTAAACACTCACTGAACCTGCCTCCACCATACTCTCAGACAGTGTATTCCAGATCCTAAACACTCACTGAACCTGCCTCCACCACACTCTCAAACAGTGCATTCCAGATCCTAAACACTCACTGAACCTGCCTCCACCACACTCTCAGACAGTGTATTCCAGATTCTAAACACTCACTGAACCTGCCTCCACCACACTCTCAGACAGTGTATTCCAGATCCTAAACACTCACTGAACCTGCCTCCACCACACTCTCAAACAGTGCATTCCAGATCCTAAACACTCACTGAACCTGCCTCCACCACACTCTCAGACAGTGTATTCCAGATTCTAAACACTCACTGAACCTGCCTCCACCACACTCTCAGACAGTGCATTCCAGATCCTAAACACTCACTGAACCTGCCTCCACCACACTCTCAGACAGTGTATTCCAGATTCTAAACACTCACTGAACCTGCCTCCACCACACTCTCAGACAGTGCATTCCAGATCCTAAACACTCACTGAACCTGCCTCCACCACACTTTCAGACAGTGTATTCCAGATCCTAAACACTTACTGAACCTGCCTCCACCACACTCTCAGACAGTGCATTCCAGATCCTAAACACTCACTGAACCTGCCTCCACCACACTCTCAGACAGTGTATTCCAGATCCTCAACACTCACTGAACCTGCCTCCACAACACTCTCAGACAGTGTATTCCAGATCCTAAACACTCACTGAACCTGCCTCCACCACACTCTCAGACAGTGCATTCCAGATCCTAAACACTCACTGAACCTGCCTCCACCACACTCTCAGACAGTGTATTCCAGATCCTAAACACTCACTGAACCTGCCTCCACCACACTCTCAAACAGTGCATTCCAGATCCTAAACACTCACTGAACCTGCCTCCACCACACTCTCAGACATTGTATTCCAGATCCTAAACACTCACTGAACCTGCCTCCACCACACTCTCAGACAGTGCATTCCAGATCCTAAACACTCACTGAACCTGCCTCCACCACACTCTCAGACAGTGCATTCCAGATCCTAAACACTCACTGAACCTGCCTCCACCACACTCTCAAACAGTGCATTCCAGATCCTAAACACTCACTGAACCTGCCTCCACCACACTCTCAGACAGTGTATTCCAGATCCTAAACACTCACTGAACCTGCCTCCACCACACTCTCAGACAGTGCATTCCAGATCCTAAACACTCACTGAACCTGCCTCCACCACACTCTCAGACATTGTATTCCAGATCCTAAACACTCACTGAACCTGCCTCCACCACACTCTCAGACAGTGCATTCCAGATCCTAAACACTCACTGAACCTGCCTCCACCACACTCTCAGACAGTGCATTCCAGATCCTAAACACTCACTGAACCTGCCTCCACCACACTCTCAAACAGTGCATTCCAGATCCTAAACACTCACTGAACCTGCCTCCACCACACTCTCAGACAGTGTATTCCAGATCCTAAACACTCACTGAACCTGCCTCCACCACACTCTCAGACAGTGTATTCCAGATTCTAAACACTCACTGAACCTGCCTCCACCACACTCTCAGACAGTGTATTCCAGATCCTAAACACTCACTGAACCTGCCTCCACCACACTCTCAGACAGTGCATTCCAGATCCTAAACACTCACTGAACCTGCCTCCACCACACTCTCAGACAGTGCATTCCAGATCCTAAACACTCACTGAACCTGCCTCCACCACACTCTCAAACAGTGCATTCCAGATCCTAAACACTCACTGAACCTCCCTGCACCACACTCTCAGACAGTGCATTCCAGATCCTAAACACTCACTGAACCTGCCTCCACCACACTCTCAGACAGTGCATTCCAGATCCTAAACACTCACTGAACCTGCCTCCACCACACTCTCAGACAGTGCATTCCAGATCCTAAACACTCACTGAACCTGCCTCCACCACACTCTCAGACAGTGCATTCCAGATCCTAAACACTCACTGAACCTGCCTCCACCACACTCTCAGACAGTGCATTCCAGATCCTAAACACTCACTGAACCTGCCTCCACCACACTCTCAAACAGTGCATTCCAGATCCTAAACACTCACTGAACCTGCCTCCACCACACTCTCAGACAGTGTATTCCAGATCCTAAACACTCACTGAACCTGCCTCCACCACACTCTCAAACAGTGCATTCCAGATCCTAAACACTCACTGAACCTGCCTCCACCACACTCTCAGACAGTGTATTCCAGATTCTAAACACTCACTGAACCTGCCTCCACCACACTCTCAGACAGTGTATTCCAGATCCTAAACACTCACTGAACCTGCCTCCACCACACTCTCAAACAGTGCATTCCAGATCCTAAACACTCACTGAACCTGCCTCCACCACACTCTCAGACAGTGTATTCCAGATTCTAAACACTCACTGAACCTGCCTCCACCACACTCTCAGACAGTGCATTCCAGATCCTAAACACTCACTGAACCTGCCTCCACCACACTCTCAGACAGTGTATTCCAGATTCTAAACACTCACTGAACCTGCCTCCACCACACTCTCAGACAGTGCATTCCAGATCCTAAACACTCACTGAACCTGCCTCCACCACACTTTCAGACAGTGTATTCCAGATCCTAAACACTTACTGAACCTGCCTCCACCACACTCTCAGACAGTGCATTCCAGATCCTAAACACTCACTGAACCTGCCTCCACCACACTCTCAGACAGTGTATTCCAGATCCCAAACAGTCGCTGCAGAAAACCTGAACGCTCTTAAATTTGTGACTTCTGGTTCTCGACTCTTCCACCAATGGGATCAGTTTCTCTCTATCTATTCTGCCTGGACCCTCATGATTTTGAACTCTTCTATCAAATCTCCTGTTAATTTTCTCTTAAGGGAAATTGTTCACATTAACTGGCGGGGGTGGGGGGGTCTGCATTACACCATTAACTGATGGAAAAAGGACTTGGAGACACAGTTTGAAGGTTTTGGGTGTGAGGTGCAGGGGGAATATGAGGAAGAGCTTTTTTACACAGTGGGTGGTAATGACCTGGAACTCGCTGCCCACGAGGGTGGTGGAAATGGAGACGATTAATGAATTCAGGAGGAAGTTGGACGGACACCTGAGAAGTAGACTTGCAGGGCTATGGGAATCGAACGGGGAATGGGACTGACTGCAGAGCTCCGTTGAGAGCTAGCATGGCCTCGATGTGCTGAATGTCCTCCTGCTGTGCTGTAAATGACTCTGTGATTCTTCTCCAAGGAGAACAGCCCCAGCTTCTCCAAACTATCCGCATAACTGAAGTTCCTCATCCCTGGAACCTTTCTCATGAATCTTTCCTGCACCCTCTCTAATGCCTTCAGATCTTTCCTAAAGTGCGGTGCCCAGAACTGGACACAATTCTCCAGCTGAGGCCGAACCAGTGTTTATTAAGTTTTCACCATAACCTCCTTGATCTTTTACTCTATTCCCCTATTAATAAAGCCCAGGATACTGTATGCTTTATTAACCGCTCTCTCAACCTGTCCTGCCATTTTCAATGAAAGCAAAATACTGCGGATGCTGGAAATCTGAAACAAAAACAAGAAATGCTGGAATCACTCAGCAGGTCTGGCAGCATCTGTGGAAAGAGAAGCAGAGTTAACGTTTCGGGTCAGTGACCCTTCTTCGGAACTGACAAATATTAGAAAAGTCACAGATTATAAACAAGTGAGGTGGGGGTTGGGCAAGAGATAACAAAGGAGAAGGTGCAGATTGGACCAGGCCACATAGCTGACCAAAAGGTCACGGAGCAAAGGCAAACAATATGTTAATG
This sequence comes from Heterodontus francisci, assembly GCF_036365525.1. Lineage (NCBI taxonomy): Eukaryota > Metazoa > Chordata > Chondrichthyes > Heterodontiformes > Heterodontidae > Heterodontus > Heterodontus francisci. Next base: position 40,708 of record NW_027140729.1, read on the forward strand.
GTGTGTTGAAAGACAAAGCATTAGTACAGATTAGGTGTGAATATACTGAATATTGAACAGCAGCAAGTGCAAACCTGAAAAAAAACCTAAAAAAAACAGTGGGTAAGCAAACTGAACAAACTAAGATGAAATGAAATAAATACAAAAAAAGATTGTAAAAAATGTAAAAAGGAATGTAAAACAAAAGGAAGAAAAAATAACTAAAAATGAAAGTAAAATGGGGGGCTGTCATGCTCTGAAATTATTGAACTCAATGTTCAGTCCGGCAGGCTGTCGTGTGCCTAATCGGTAAATGAGATGCTGTTCCTCGAGCTTGCGTTGATGTTCACTGGAACACTGCAGCAATCCCAGGACAGAGATGTGAGCATGAGAGCAGCGGAGAGTGTTGAAATGGCAAGCAACCGGAAGCTCAGGGTCCTGCTTGCGGTCTGAGCGGAGATGTTCCGCAAAGCGGTCACCCAGTCTGCACTTGGTCTCCCCAATGTCGAGGAGACCACACTGTGAGCAGCGAATACAGTATACTACATTGAAAGAAGTACAAGTAAATCGCTGCTTCACCTGAAAGGAGTGTTTGGGGCCTGGGATAGTGAGGACAGAGGAGGTAAATGGGCAGGTATTACACCTCCTGCGATTGCAGGGGAAGGTGCCCTGGGACGGGGACGAGGTGGTGGGGGTAATGGAGGAGTGGACCAGGGTGTCGCGGAGGGAACGATCCCTTCGGAATGCTGACAGGGGAAGGGAGGGGAAGATGCGACTGGAAGTGGCATCACGCTGGAGGTGGCGAAAATGGCGGAGGATGATCCTTTGGATATGGAGGCTGGTGGGGTGAAAAGTGAGGACAAGGGGTACCCTGTCACGGTTCTGGGAGGGAGGGGAAGGGGTGAGGGTAGAGGTGCGGGGAATGGGTTGGACACGGTTGAGGGCCCTGTCAACCACAGTGGGGGGAAATCCTCGGTTGAGGAAAAAGGAGGTCATATCAGAAGCACCGTCATGGAAGGTAGCATCATCAGAGCAGATGCGTCGGAGACGGAGAAACTGGGAGAATGGAATGGAGTCCTTACAGGAGGTAGGGTGTGAAGAAGTGTAGTCGAGGTAGCTGTGGGAGTCAGTGGGCTTATAATGGATATTAGTAGACAGCCTATCCCCAGAGATGGAGACAGAGAAGTCGAGGAAGGGAAGGGAAGTGTCAGAGATGGACCATGTAAAGGTGAGAGAAGGGTGGAAATTGGAAGCAAAGTTGATAAAGTTTTCTAGTTCGGGGCGGGAGTAGGAAACGGCACCGATACAGTCATCAATGTACCGGAAAAAGAGTTGGGGGAGGGGGCCTGAGTAGGACTGGAACAAAGAATGCTCGACATATCCCACAAAAAGACAGGCATAACTAGGACCCATGCGGGTACCCATAGCAACACCTTTTACTTGAAGGAAGTGCATGGAGTTGAAGGAGAAGTTGTTCAATGTGAGAACAATGTGCCATTTTCAATGTTTTATGCACATATACACCCAGGTCCCTCTGCTCCTGCACCCCCTTTAGAAGTGTACCCTTTATTTTATATTGTCTCTATTCATTCATATTGCCAAAGTGCATTTCTCTGCATTAAATTTCATCTGCCTCGTGTCCGCCCATTCCAACAGCCTGTTTACGTCCTCTTGCAGTTTATCACTGTCCTCTTCACAGTTCACAATAACTCCAAGTTTTGTGTCATCTGCAAATTATGAAATTGGGATTGTGTACTGTGGGAGTGACCGGGAAGGGGTTTGATCCTTTGGGTTTAGGAACATAGGAACACAGGAGCAGGAGTAGGCCATTCAGCCCATCGAGCCTGCCCCACCATTCAATATGATCATTGCTGATCATCCACTTCAATGCCTTTTTCTCACACCATCCTCATATCCCTTTATGTCATTGGTATTTAGAAATTTGTCAATCTCTGCTTTAAACATACTCAATGACTGAGCTTCCACAGCTCTCTGGGGTAGAGAATTCCAAAGATTCACAACCCACTGAGTAAAGACATTTCTCCTCATCTCTGTCCTAAGTGGCTTCTCCCTTATTTTGAAACTGTGTTCCCTGATTCTAGACTCCCAACCAGGGGAAACATCTTAGCTGCATCTACCCTGTCTATCCCTTTAAGTATTTTGTAGGTTTCAATGAGATCACCTCTCATTCTTTGAAACTCCAGAGAATACAGACCCAGTTTCCCCAATCTCTCTTCATAGGATAGTCCCACCATCCCGGGAACAATCCTGGTGAACCTTTGTTGCACTCCCTCTCTGGCAATAATATCCTTCCTAAGGTAAGGGGACCAAAACTGCACACAGTACTCCAGGTGCTGTCTAACCAAGGTTCTATACAATTGAAGCAAGACTTCACTACTCCTGTATTCAAATCCTCTTGCAATAAAGGTGAACATACCATTAGCTTCTTAATTGCTTGCTGCACCTGCATGTCAGCTTTCAGTGACTTATTGACAAGGACACACAGGTCCCTTTGTACATCAACACTTTCTAATATCTTACCATTTAAGAAATACTCTGCACATCTGTTCCTTCTACCAAAGTGGATAACCTCACATTTTTCCACATTATATTCCATCTGCCTGTTTCTTGCCCACTCGCTAAGTCTGTCCAAATCTCCTTGAAGCCACTTTGCATCTTTCTCACAACACACATTCCCACCTAGTGTTGTGTCATCTGCGAACTTGGAAATATTACATTTGGTCCCCACATCCAAATTATTGATATGTATTGTGAACAGCTGGGGCCCAAGCACTGATCCCTGTGGTACCCCACTAGTCACAGCCTGCCGAAGTGAGAATGACACGTTTATTCCTACTCTGCTTTCTGCCTGTTAACCAATCCTTAATCCATGCCAGTATATTACCTCTTATCCCATGTGCTTAAATTTTGCTAATCAACCTCCTGTGGGGGACTTTATCAAAAGCCTTCTGAAAATCCAAGTATACCACGTCCACTGACTCCCCTTTATCAATTCTGTTGGTAACATCCTCAAAAAACTCCAACAGGTTCATCAACCATAAGATCATAAAATCATAAGAACTAGGAGCAGGAGTAGGCCGTCCGGCCCCTCGAGCCTGCTCCGCCATTCAATAAGATCATGGCTGATCTTTTCGTGGACTCAGATCCACTTACCCGCCCTCCCACAGTATCCCTTAATTCCTTTATTGTTCAAAAAGATATCTACCTTAGCTTTAAAAACGTTTACTGAAGAAGCGTCAACTACTTCACTGGGCAAGGAATTCCATAGATTAACAACCCTCTGGGTGAAGAAGTTCCTTCTTAATTCAGTCCTAAATCTGCTCCCTCTAATCTTGAGGCTATGCCCTCTTGTCCTCGCTTCACCTGCCAGTGGAAACATCCTCTCTACTTGTATCTTATCTATTCCCTTCATGATTTTATATGTTTCTATAAGATCCCCCCTCATTCTTCTGAATTCCAATGAATATAATCCCAATCTACTCAGTCTCTCCTCATAAACCAACCCCCTCAACTCCGGAATCAACCTAGTGAACCTCCTCTGCACCCTCTCCATGCCAGTATATCCTTTCTCAAGTAAGGAGACCAAAACTGCACACAGTACTCCAGGTGCGGCCTCACCAGTACCTTATACAGCTGCAACATAACCTCTCTTTTAAACTCAATCCCTTTAGAAATGAAGGACAAAATTCCATTTGCCTTCCTAATTACTTGCTGTACCTGCAGACCAACCTTCTGCGATTCATGCACAAGGACACCTAGGTCCCTCTGCATAGCAGCATGCTGCAACTTTTTACCATTCAAGTAATAATCCTTTTTCCTGTTACTCCTACCGAAATGAATGACTTCACATTTACTAACATTGTATTCCATCTGCCAGACCTTTGCCCACTCACTCAATGTATCTATGTTCCTCTGCAAAGTTTCACAGTCATCTGCACACTTTGCTCTGCCACTCATCTTAGTGTCATCTGCAAACTTTGACACCCTACACGTGGTCCCCAACTCCAAATCATCTATATAAATTGTAAATAATTGCGGTCCCAACACCGATCCCTGAGGCACACCACTAGTGACTGATTGCCAACCAGAATAGCACTCATTTATCCCCACTCTCTGCTTCCTGTTCGTCAACCAATCCTCCATCCATGCTAATACTTTACCCCTGATGCCATGCCTCCTTATCTTATGCAGCAGCCTCTTGTGCGGCACCTTGTCAAAGGCCTTTTGGAAATCTAGGTACACCACATCCACTGGGTCCCCATTGTCCACCTTGCTCGTAATGTCATCATAGAATTCCAAAAGATTTGTCAAGCATGACCTGCCCTTCATGAACCCATGCTGCGTCTGCCCAACGGGACAATTTCTATCGAGATGCCCTGCTATTTCTTCCTTGATAATAGACTCAAGCATCTTCCCCACTACAGAGGTTAAGCTAACCGGTCTATAATTCCCCATCTTTTGTCTACCTCCCTTTTTAAACAGTGGCGTCACATCTGCTGTTTTCCAATCTGCTGGGACTACCCCAGAGTCCAGTGAATTTTGGAAAATTACCACCAGTGCACCTGCTATTTCTCCCGCCATCTCTTTTAGAACCCTGGGATGCATTCCATCAGGGCCAGGAGACTTATCAATCCTTAGCTCCATTAGCTTGCCCAACACTACCTCTTCCGTAATAATGATTGTGCCCAGGTCCTCACCTACGTTCGTCTCTTTGTCAATTACTGGCATGTTATTAATGTCCTCCACTGTGAAGACCGATACAAAATACCTGTTCAATGCCTCGGCCATTTCATCATATCCCATAACTAATTCCCCCTTCTCATCCTCTAAAGGACCAACGTTTACTTTAGCCACTCTTTTTCGTTTTATATATTTATAGAAACTTTTGCTATCTGTCTTTATATTCTGTGCTAGCTTTTTCTCATGTTCCATCTTACTTTTCTTTATAGCTCTTTTTGTAGCTTTCTGTTGACCTTTAAAGTTTTCCCAATCTTCTAGTTTCATGCTGTTTTTGGCCACTTTGTATGCCTTCTCTTTCAATTTGATAGCCTCCCTTATTTCTTTAGACACCCATGGCAGATTACCCCTTTTCTTCCAGTCCTTCCTTTTCACTGGAATATACTTTTGCTGAGCACTTTGAAAAATTGCTTTGAAAGTCCTCCACTGCTCGTCAACTGTCCCACCGTAAAATCTTTGTTTCCAGTCCACTTTAGCCAAGTCCTCCCTCATTCTATTGTAGTCCCCCTTGTTCAAGCGCAGGACCCTGGTATTGGATTTTATCATCACACTCTCCATCTGTATTCTAAATTCAACCATATTGTGATCACTCGTTCCAAGAGGATCCCTAACTATGAGGTCATTAATTATTCCTGTCTCATTACACAGGACTAGATCTAGGATAGCTTGCTCCCTCGTCGGTTCCATTACATACTGTTCAAGAAAACTATCATGGATACACTCAACGAATTCCTCCTCAAGGCTACCCTGACTGAGCTGGTTCGACCAATCTACATGTAGATTCAAATCCCCCATGGTAATTGCCGTACCATTTTTACAGGCATTAGTTATTTCTTTGTTTATTGCCCGCCCCAATGTGATGTTATTATTTGGTGGCCTATAGACTACGCCTATCAATAACTTTTTCTTCTTAGAGTTTCTAATTTCCACCCAAATGGATTCAACCTCATTCTCCATAGAACCTATATCATCTCTCAGCACCGCCCTGATGTCGTCCTTGAATATCAGAGCTACACCACCTCCCTTACCTTCCTGTCTGTCCTTCCGAATAGTCTGGTACCCCTGGATATTTAACTCCCAGTCGTGACCAACCTGTAACCATGTCTCCGTAATGGCTACCAAATCATATTTATTCGCGATGATTTGTGCCGTTAACTCATCAACCTTGTTACGAATGCTACAAGCATTCAGGTAAAGTGCCTTTATGCTAGCTTTCTTACCCTCATGATTTCCAACATCTCTAATAATAACTCCTGTGTTATCCTTCCTTTCTGCTTCTTTCATCGTCTGCCTTGAACTTAAACCCTCCTGCACACATGTTAACCTGCTGCTTACCTTTTTATTTACCATCATACTCCCTGTCGTTTTCCCTTTCCCTTCCCCCCGAGTCGCTAGTTTAAAGTCCTAGAAACCACCCTATTTATCCGTTTCGCTAGAACACTGGTTCCAGATCGGTTCAGGTGGAGACCGTCCCATCGGTACAGATCTCCCCGGTTCCAAAACTGATGCCAATGCCCCATGAAATGGAACCCCTCTTTCCCACACCACTCCCTTAGCCACGTGTTTACTTCCCTAATATTCTGATCCCTAAGCCAATTTGCACGTGGCTCGGGCAGTAATCTGGAGATTATGACCCTCGAGGACCTGTTCCTTAATTTCGTTCCTAGTGCTTTATAATCCCCAAACAGGTCCTCCATCCTAGCCTTGCCTATGTTGTTAGTCCCAACGTGGACCACAACAACTGGATCCTCCCCCTCCCGCTCCAATATCCTTTCAAGCCGGTCAGAGATGTCCTGCACCCTGGCACCGGGCAGGCAACACACCATGCGGGACTCCCGATCCGGCTTGCAAAGGGTACTATCTATCCCCCTAATTATAGAATCCCCTATAACTACCACTTGTCTTTTTGCTCCCCCCTCTTGAATGGCCTTCTGCACCATGGTGCCATGGTCAGTTGGCTCATCCTCCCCGCAGCCCTTTTCCTCATCCACACATGGAGCAAGTATCTCGTACCTGTTGGATAAGGTCACACCCTGTTGTCCCTGATCACTAACTGAATTTGAATTACTTAATCTACCAGGTGTGACTGCCTCCTGAAACAAAACGTCCAGGTAACTCTCCCCCTCCCGGATGTGCCGCAGTGTTTGAAGCTCAGATTCCAGATCATCAACTCTGAGCCGGAGTTCTTCCAGCAACCAACACATGATTTCCCATTCATAAATCCATGTTGACTTTGCCCAATCAGATCATTATTATCCAAGTGTCCATTTATCACATCCTTTAGAATAGATTCTAGCATTTTCCCAATGACTGTTCTTAGGCTAACAGGTCTGTGATTCCCGGTTTTCTCTTTCCCGGCTTTCTTAAATAATGGGGTGACATTTGCAACCTTCTAATCTGCAGGAACTGCTCCACAATCTATAGAATTTTGGAAGATGATCACCAATGCATCCACTATCTCCATAGCTACCTCTTTCAACACTCTGGGATGTAGAATATCAGGTCCTGGGGATTTATCAACATTCAGCCCCATTAATTTCACCAATACAACCTTCTTACTAATACTACTCTCTTCCAGGAATGCTTACCTTGAAGAAGTTCTGCTCTTCTCTCCGATGGGTTCCAGCATCCGCAGTATTTTGCTTTTATTCTTACTAATACTAATTTCCTTCAATTTCTCATTCTCCCTAATCCCTTAGATCTCTAATTCTGGGAGATTTCTTGTATCTTCCTCAGTGAAGACAGACACAAAGTAATCATTGAGCTTCTCTGCCATTTCTCTATTCCCCATTATAAATTCTCCTGACTCGGCCTGTAATGGACCCACATTTGTCTTAGTCAAACGTTTCCTTTTTACGTACCAAAGAGAAGGACTTGGTGGATGATGAGCCAAGGGAAGGGAGTGTAGATAGTCTCAGTCATCTCATTATCAAAAAGGAGGAGGTGTTGGGTGTCTTGCAAAGCATTCAGGTAGATAAGTCCCCAGGGCCTGATGGGATCTATCCCAGAATACTGAGGGAGGCAAGGGAAGAAATTGCTGGGACCTTGACAGAAATCTTTGCATCCTCATTGGCTACAGGTGAGGTCCCAGAGGACTGGAGAATAGCCAATGTTGTTCCTTTGTTTAAGAAGGGTAGCAAGGATAATCCAGGAAATTATAGGCTGGTGAGCCTTACCTCAGTGGTCAGGAAATTATTAGAGAGGATTCTTCGGGACAGGATTTACTCCCATTTGGAAACAAACAAACTTATTAGCGAGAGGCAGCATGGTTTTGTGAAGGGGAGGTCGTGTCTCACTAATTTGATTGAGTTTTTTGAGGAAGTGACAAAGATGATTGATGAAGGAAGGGCAGTGGATGTTATCTATATGGACTTCAATAAAGCCTTTGACAAGGTCCCTCATGGCAGACTGGTACAAAAGGTGAAGTCACACGGGATCAGAGGTGAGCTGGCAAGATGGATACAGAACTGGCTCGGTCATAGAAGACAGAGGGTAACAGTGGATGGGTGCTTTTCTGAATGGAGGGATGTGACTAGTGGTGTTCTGCAGGGATCAGTGCTGGGACCTTTGCTCTTTGTAGTATATATAAATGATTTGGAGGAAAATGTAGCTGGTCTGATTAGTAAGTTTGTGGATGACACAAAGGTTGGTGGAGTTGCGGACAGTGAAGAGGATTGTCAGAGGATACAGCAGGATATAGATCGGTTGGAGACTTGGGCGGAGAAATGGCAGATGGAGTTTAATCCGGACAAATGTGAGGTAATGCATTTTGGAAGGTCTAATGCAGGTGGGAGGTATACAGTAAATGGCAGAACCCTTAGGAGTATTGACAGGCAGAGAGATCTGGGTGTACAGGTCCACAGGTCACTGAATGTGGCAACGCAGGTGGATAAGGTAGTCAAGAAGGCATACGGCATGCTTGCCTTCATCAGTCGGGGCATAGAGTATAAAAATAGGCAAGTCATGTTGCAGCTGTACAGAACTTTAGTTAGGCCACACTTAGAATATTGCGTGCAATTCTGGTCGCCACACTACCAGAAGGACGTGGAGGCTTTGGAGAGGGTACAGAAGAGGTTTACCAGGATGTTGCCTGGTCTGGAGGGCATTAGCTATGTGGAGAGGTTGGATAAACTTGGATTGTTTTCACTGGAACGACAGAGGTGGAGGGGCGACATGATAGAGGTTTACAAAGTTATAAGCGGCATGGACAGAGTGGATAGTCAGAAGCTTTTTCCCAGGGTGGAAGAGTCAGTTACTAGGGGACATAGGTTTAAGGTGCGAGGGGCAAAGTTTAGAGGGGATGTGCGAGGCAAGTTCTTTACACAGAGGGTGGTGAGTGCCTGGAACTTGCTGCCGGGGGAGGTGGTGGAAGCAGGTACGATAGAGACGTTTAAGAGGCATTTTGACAAATACATGAACAGGATGGGAATAGAGGGATACGGACCCCGGAAGTGCAGAAGGTTTTAGTTTAGACAGGCATCAAGATCGGCGCAGGCTTGGAGGGCCGAATGGCCTGTTCCTGTGCTGTACTGTTCTTTGTTCTTTGTCTTTATTCTTTGTACCTGTCAAAGCTTTTACAGTCCATTTTTATATTTTTTGCTAGCTTACATTTATATTCTATTCTTCCTTTATCAGTTTCTTCATCCTCCTTTGCTGTATTCTAAAATCCTCCCAATCCTCAGGTTTACAACTAGTTCTGGCAACTTTATAGGCCTTTCCTTTTAATCTTATACAATCCTTAACTGCCTTTGTTATCCATGGTTAACTGCCTTTACTTTTGGGGTTTTTGTGCCTTGAAGGAATGTATAGTTGCTGTAAACTATGTAATATTTGTTTCAAGACTATCCATTGTCTATGTACTGTCAAACCTTTTAATGTATTTTCCCAATCTACCTCAGCCAATTTGCCCCTCATACCTTCATAATTTCCTTTGTTCAAATTTAACACCCTGGTTTCAGATTGAACTACCTCATTTTCAAACATAATGTCAAATTCAACATTTTATGGTCACTAATCCCTAAAGGTTCTTTTACAAGATTTACAACAAGATTATTAATTAGCCCATTCTCATTATATAATATTAGATCTAAAATATCCTGTTCTCTAGTCGGTTCCTCAACATACTGCTCTAGAAAAACAATTCTAACACACTCCGGAAACTCGTCCTCCACAGCATTAGTACTCATAGAGTCATAGAGTCGTACAGCACAGAAACAGACCCTTCGGCCCACCGCGTCCATGCCGACCATAATTCCTATCGATACTAATCCCACCTGCCTGCATTAATTCCATATCCCTCTATGCCTTGCTCATTCAAGTACCTGTCCAGATGCCTCTTAAATGTCGCTACTGTTCCTGCTTCCACCACCTCCTCCGGCAGCTCATTCCAGATACCCACTATTCTTTGTGTGAAAAATGTACCCCTTTGATCCCCTTTAAAACTCCTCCCTCTCACCTTAAATCTATGCCCTCTAGTTTTAGTCACCCCTACCATGGGAAACAGACTCTGGCTATCTACCCTATCTATGCCTCTCATAATTTTATATACCTCTATCATGTCCCCTCTCAGCCTCCTTCGCTCCAGGGAAAACAGACCCAGCCTATCCAATCTCTCTTTGTAACTCAAGCCCTCCAAACCAGGCAACATCCTTGTGAATCTTTTCTGCACCCTCTCTAGCTTAATCACATCTTTCCTGTAGTGCGGCGATCAGAACTGCACACAGTACTCCAAATGCGGCCTAACCAACGTTATGTACAACTGTAACATGACGTCCCAACTCTTGTACTCAATGCCTCAGCTGATGAAGGCAAGCATGCCATATGCCTTCTTCACCACCCTGTCTACCTGTGTTGCCACTTTCAGGGAACTATGTACTTGCACCCCAAGGTCTCTCTGCTCAACAACACTCCCCAGGGCCCTGCCATTCACTGTATATGTCCTGCCCTGGTTTAACTTCCCATAATACCTCACTTCACACTTGTCTGCGTTAAATTCTATTTGCCACTCCCTTGCCCACTTTCCCAGTTGATCTATATCCTGTTATAACCTTAGACAACATTCTTCACTCTCCACTATACCACCAATTTTGGTGTCATCTGCAAACTTACTAATCATGCCCTCTACATTCACATCCAACTCATTAATATATATGACAAACAACAGAGGACCCAGCACCGATCCCTGTGGCACACCACTGGTCACCGGCCTCCAATCTGAAAAACAACCCTCCACTACCACCCTCTGCCTCCTATCACCAAGCCAATTTTGTATCCAATTTGCTAGCTCACCCTGGATTCCATGTGTTCGAACCTTCCGGACCAGCCTACCATGCGGGACCTTGTCAAAGGCCTTGCTAAAGTCCATGTAGACAACGTCCATCGCCCTGCCCTCATCAATCCTCTTGGTCACCTCCTCAAAAAACTCAGTCAAATTCATGAGACATGATTTCCCACGCACAAAGCCATGCTGACTATCCCTAATCAGACCATGCCTTTCCAGATGCATATAAATCCTGTCTCTCAGAATCTTTTCCAATAACTTTCCCACCACTGATGTAAGGCTCACCGGCCTGTAGTTCCCTGGCTTATCCCTGCTGCCCTTCTTAAATAAAGGCACAACATTAGCTATCCTCCAGTCTTCCAGTACCTCACCCGTGGCTAACGATGATACAAAAATCTCTGCCAGGGCCCCAGCAATCTCCTCCTTTGCTTCCCAGAGCATCCTAGGATACACCTGGTCAGGCCCTGGGGATTTACCCACCTTAATGCGCTTCAAAACCTCCAACACCTCCTCCTTTGTAATGTTGATATGCTCCAGGATATCGCTGTTCCCTCCCTTGAACTCACTAGCTTCCATGACCTGCTCAACGGTAAATACGGACGAGAAATATTCATTTAAGACCTCACCCATTTCCAATGGCTCCACACATAGATTACCACACTGATCCTTAAGGGGACCTACTCTCTCCCTAGCTACCCTTTTACTCTTAATATACTTATAGAATCTTTTAGGATTCTCCTTTATCTTATCTGCCAGGGAAATCTCATGGCCCCTTTTTGCCCTCCTAATTTCCTGCTTAAGTGTAGTCCTACAAACGGGGTTTGAGTCCATTGGGATTGTGTACAGTGGGAGTGACTGGGAAGGGATTTGATCCATTGGGATTGTGTACGGTGGGAGTGAATGGGAATGGGTTTGGGTCAATTGGGATTGTGTACAATGGGAGTGAATGGGAAGGGGTTTGATCCATTGGGATTGTGTACAATCGGAGTGAACGGAAAGGGGTTTGGGTCCATTGGGATTGTGTACAGTGGGAGTGAATGGGAATGGGTTTGGGTCCATTGGGTTTGTGTACAATGGGAGTGAATGGGAAGGGGTTTGATCCATTGGGATTGTGTACAATCGGAGTGAACGGAAAGGGGTTTGGGTCCATTGGGATTGTGTACAGTAGGAGTGAATGGGAAGGGGTTTGATCCATTGGGATTGTGTACAATCGGAGTGAACGGAAAGGGGTTTGGGTCCATTGGGATTGTGTACAGTGGGAGTGAATGGGAATGGGTTTGGGTCCATTGGGTTTGTGTACAATGGGAGTGAACGGAAAGGGGTTTGGGTCCATTGGGATTGTGTACAGTGGGAGTGAATGGGAAGGGGTTTGGGTCCATTGGGATTGTGTACAGTGAGAGTGAACGGGAATGGTTTGGGTCCATTGGGAATGTGTACAGTGGGAGTGAACGGGAAGGGGTTTGATCGATCGGGATTGTGTACAATGGGAGTGAACGGGAAGGGGTTTGGATCCATTTGGATTGTGTGCAGTGGGAGTGAATGGGAAGGGGTTTGGATCCATTTGGATTGTGTACGGTGGGAGTGAATGGAAAGCAGTTTGATTCATTGGAATTATGTACCGTGAGAGAGATTGGGAAGGGGTTTGATCCGTTGGGATTGTGTACAGTGGGAGTGAACGGGAAGGGGTTTGATCAGTTGGGATTGTGTACAGTGGGAGTGAACGGGAAGGGGTTTGATCCGTTGGGATTGTGTACAGTGGGAGTGAACGGGAAGGGGTTTGATCCGTTGGGATTGTGTACAGTGGGAGTGAACGGGAAGGGGTTTGATCCGTTGGGATTGTGCACAGTGGGAGTGAACGGGAAGGGGTTTGATCAGTTGGGATTGTGCACAGTGGGAGTGCACGGGAAGGGGTTTGATCCGTTGGGATTGTGCACAGTGGGAGTGAACGGGAAGGGGTTTGATCCGTTGGGATTGTGCACAGTTGGAGTGAACGGGAAGGGGTTTGATCCGCTGGGATTGTGCACAGTGGGAGTGAACGGGAAGGGGTTTGATCCGCTGGGATTGTGCACAGTGGGAGTGAACGGGAAGGGGTTTGATCCGCTGGGATTGTGCACAGTGGGAGTGAACGGGAAGGGGTTTGATCCGCTGGGATTGTGCACAGTGGGAGTGAACGGGAAGGGGTTTGATCCGCTGGGATTGTGCACAGTGGGAGTGAACGGGAAGGGGTTTGATCCGCTGGGATTGTGCACAGTGGGAGTGAACGGGAAGGGGTTTGATCCGCTGGGATTGTGCACAGTGGGAGTGAACGGGAAGGGGTTTGATCCGCTGGGATTGTGCACAGTGGGAGTGAACGGGAAGGGGTTTGATCCGCTGGGATTGTGCACAGTGGGAGTGAACGGGAAGGGGTTTGATCCGCTGGGATTGTGCACAGTGGGAGTGAACGGGAAGGGGTTTGATCCGCTGGGATTGTGCACAGTGGGAGTGAACGGGAAGGGGTTTGATCCGTTGGGATTGTGCACAGTTGGAGTGAACGGGAAGGGGTTTGATCCGCTGGGATTGTGCACAGTGGGAGTGAACGGGAAGGGGTTTGATCCGCTGGGATTGTGCACAGTGGGAGTGAACGGGAAGGGGTTTGATCCGCTGGGATTGTGCACAGTGGGAGTGAACGGGAAGGGGTTTGATCCGCTGGGATTGTGCACAGTGGGAGTGAACGGGAAGGGGTTTGATCCGCTGGGATTGTGCACAGTGGGAGTGAACGGGAAGGGGTTTGATCCGCTGGGATTGTGCACAGTGGGAGTGAACGGGAAGGGGTTTGATCCGCTGGGATTGTGCACAGTGGGAGTGAACGGGAAGGGGTTTGATCCGCTGGGATTGTGCACAGTGGGAGTGAACGGGAAGGGGTTTGATCCGCTGGGATTGTGCACAGTGGGAGTGAACGGGAAGGGGTTTGATCCGCTGGGATTGTGCACAGTGGGAGTGAACGGGAAGGGGTTTGATCCGCTGGGATTGTGCACAGTGGGAGTGAACGGGAAGGGGTTTGATCCGCTGGGATTGTGCACAGTGGGAGTGAACGGGAAGGGGTTTGATCCGCTGGGATTGTGCACAGTGGGAGTGAACGGGAAGGGGTTTGATCCGCTGGGATTGTGCACAGTGGGAGTGAACGGGAAGGGGTTTGATCCGCTGGGATTGTGCACAGTGGGAGTGAACGGGAAGGGGTTTGATCCGCTGGGATTGTGCACAGTGGGAGTGAACGGGAAGGGGTTTGATCCGCTGGGATTGTGCACAGTGGGAGTGAACGGGAAGGGGTTTGATCCGCTGGGATTGAGCACAGTGGGAGTGAACGGGAAGGGGTTTGATCCGCTGGGACTGTGCACAGTGGGAGTGAACGGGAAGGGGTTTGATCCGCTGGGACTGTGCACAGTGGGAGTGAACGGGAAGGGGTTTGATCCGCTGGGACTGTGGACAGTGGGAGTGAACGGGAAGGGGTTTGATCCGCTGGGACTGTGGACAGTGGGAGTGAACGGGAAGGGGTTTGATCCGTTGGGATTGTGCACAGTGGGAGTTTGTTGAATTAGCCTCCAGCTTACCAAAATTTAACACTGTTGAGAAATGCCGAATTGTAAGAGGAAGTGGAGCCTATCCTCTATCCTCTATCCTCTATCCTCTATCCCCTATCCCCTATCCCCTATCCCCTATCCCCTATCCTCTATCCTCTATCCCCTATCCCCTATCCCCTATCCCCTATCCCCTATCCTCTATCCTCTATCCCCTATCCCCTATCCTCTATCCCCTATCCCCTATCCCCTATCCCCTATCCCCTATCCCCTATCCCCTATCCTCTATCCTCTATCCTCTATCCCCTATCCCCTATCCCCTATCCCCTATCCCCTATCCCCTATCCTCTATCCCCTATCCCCTATCCTCTATCCCCTATCCCCTATCCCCTATCCTCTATCCCCTATCCCCTATCCCCTATCCTCTATCCCCTATCCTCTATCCCCTATCCCCTATCCCCTATCCCCTATCCTCTATCCTCTATCCTCTATCCTCTATCCTCTATCCTCTATCCCCTATCCCCTATCCTCTATCCCCTATCCTCTATCCTCTATCCTCTATCCTCTATCCCCTATCCCCTATCCCCTATCCTCTATCCCCTATCCTCTATCCCCTATCCTCTATCCTCTATCCTCTATCCTCTATCCCCTATCCCCTATCCCCTATCCTCTATCCCCTATCCCCTATCCCCTATCCCCTATCCTCTATCCCCTATCCTCTATCCCCTATCCTCTATCCTCTATCCTCTATCCTCTATCCTCTATCCCCTATCCCCTATCCCCTATCCTCTATCCTCTATCCTCTATCCTCTATCCCCTATCCCCTATCCCCTATCCTCTATCCCCTATCCCCTATCCCCTATCCTCGATCCCCTATCCTCTATCCCCTATCCTCTATCCTCTATCCTCTATCCTCTATCCCCTATCCCCTATCCCCTATCCCCTATCCTCTATCCCCTATCCTCTATCCTCTATCCTCTATCCTCTATCATCTATCCTCTATCCCCTATCCCCTATCCTCTATCCTCTATTCTCTATCCTCTATCCTCTATCCTCTATCCCCTATCCCCTATCCTCTATCCCCTATCCCCTATCCTCTATCCTCCATCCTCTATCCCCTATCCCCTATCCCCTATCTTCTATCCTCTATCCCCTATCCTCTATCCCCTTTCCTCTATCTCCTATCCTCTATCCCCTATCCTCTATCCCCTATCCCCTATCCTCTTTCCCCTATCCTCTATCCTCTATCCCCTATCCTCTATCCTCTATCCTCTATCCTCTATCCTCTATCCTCTATCCCCTATCCCCTATCCCCTATCCCCTATCCTCTATCCTCTATCCTCTATCCCCTATCCCCTATCCTCTATCCCCTATCCTCTATCCCCTATCCCCTATCCTCTATCCCCGATCCTCTATCCTCTATCCTCTATCCCCTATCCCCTATCCCCTTTCCCCTATCCTCTATCCCCTATCCCCTATCCTCTATCCCCTATCCCCTATCCTCTATCCCCTATCCTCTATCCTCTATCCTCTATCCCCTATCCCCTATCCCGTATCATCTATCCTCTATCCTCTATCCCCTATCCTCTATCCTCTATCCTCTATCCTCTATCCCCTATCCTCTATCCTCTATCCTCTATCCCCTATCCTCTATCCTCTATCCTCTATCCCCTATCCCCTATCCCCTATCCCCTATCCTCTATCCTCTATCCTCTATCCCCTATCCTCTATCCTCTATCCTCTATCCTATATCCCCTATCCTCTATCCTCTATCCCCTATCCCCTATCCCCTATCCCCTATCCTCTATCCCCTATCCTCTATCCCCTATCCCCTATCCCCTATCCCCTATCCCCTATCCCCTATCCTCTATCCCCTATCCCCTATCCCCTATCCCCTATCCCCTATCCCCTATCCTCTATCCCCTATCCCCTATCCTCTATCCCCTATCCTCTATCCACTATCCTCTATCCCCTATCCCCTATCCCCTATCCCCTATCCTCTATCCTCTATCCTCTATCCTCTATCCCCTATCCTCTATCCTCTATCCCCGATCCCCTATCCCCTATCCTCTATCCCCTATCCTCTATCCTCTATCCCCTATCCCCTATCCCCTATCCCCTATCCCCTATCCTCTATCCTCTATCCTCTATCCTCTATCCCCTATCCTCTATCCTCTATCCCCTATCCTCTATCCACTATCCTCTATCCCCTATCCCCTATCCCCTATCCCCTATCCTCTATCCTCTATCCTCTATCCTCTATCCCCTATCCTCTATCCTCTATCCCCTATCCTCTATCCCCTATCCCCAATCCCCTATCCCCGATCCTCTATCCTCTATCCTCTATCCCCTATCCCCTATCCCCTATCCTCTATCCTCTATCCCCTATCCCCTATCCCCTATCCTCTATCCTCTATCCCCTATCCCCTATCCCCTATCCCCTATCCTCTATCCCCTATCCTCTATCCCCTATCCCCTATCCCCTATCCCCTATCCCCTATCCCCTATCCTCCATCCCCTATCCCCTATCCTCTATCCCCTATCCCCTATCCTCTATCCCCTATCCCCTATCCCCTATCCTCTATCCTCTATCCCCTATCCCCTATCCCCTATCCTCTATCCCCTATCCTCTATCCCCTATCCCCTATCCCCTATCCTCTTTCCCCTATCCTCTATCCCCTATCCTCTATCCCCTATCCTCTATCCCCTATCCCCTATCCCCTATCCTCTTTCCCCTATCCCCTATCCCCTATCCCCTATCCCCTATCCCCTATCCTCTTTCCCCTATCCCCTATCCCCTATCCCCTATCCCCTATCCCCTATCCCCTATCCCCTATCCTCTATCCCCTATCCTCTATCCCCTATCCTCTATCCCCTATCCCCTATCCCCTATCCTCTTTCCCCTATCCCCTATCCCCTATCCCCTATCCCCTATCCCCTATCCCCTATCCTCTATCCCCTATCCTCAATCCCCTATCCTCTATCCCCTATCCCCTATCCTCTATCCCCTATCCCCTATCCCCTATCCCCTATCCCCTATCCTCTATCCTCTATCCCCTATCCTCTATCCCCTATCCCCTATCCCCTATCCACTTTCCCCTATCCCCTATCCTCTATCCCCTATCCCCTATCCTCTATCCCCTATCCCCTATCCTCTTTCCCCTATCCCCTATCCCCTATCCCCTATCCCCTATCTTCTATCCCCTATCCTCTATCCCCTATCCTCTATCCCCTATCCTCTATCCCCTATCCCCTATCCCCTATCCTCTATCCCCCATCCTCTATCCCCTATCCCCTATCCCCTATCCTCTTTCCCCTATTCCCTATCCCCAATCCCCTATCCCCTATCCTCTATCCACTTTCCCCGATCCTCTATCCTCTATCCTCTATCCTCTATCCCCTATCCCCTATCCTCTTTCCCCTATCCCCTATCCCCTATCCCCTATCCTCTATCCTCTATCCTCTATCCTCTATCCCCTATCCTCTATCCCCTATCCCCTATCCCCTATCCTCTATCCCCTATCCCCTATCCTCTTTCCCCTATCCCCTATCCCCTATCCCCTATCCCCTATCCCCTATCCTCTATCCCCTATCCCCTATCCCCTATCCTCTTTCCGCTATCCCCTACCCCCTATTGCTTTTCCCCTATCCCCTATCCCCTATCCTCTATCCTCTATCCCCTATCCTCTATCCCCTATCCTCTATCCCCTATCCCCTATCCCCTATCCCCTATCCTCTATCCTCTATCCCCTATCCTCTATCCCCTATCCCCTATCCCCTATCCCCTATCCTCTATCCCCTATCCTCTATCCCATATCCTCTATCCTCTATCCCCTATCCTCTATCCCCTATCCTCTATCCCCTATCCCCTATCCCCTATCCCCTATCCCCTATCCTCTATCCCCTATCCCCTATCCTCTATCCTCTATCCCCTATCCTCTATCCTCTATCCTCTATCCCCTATCCCCTATCCTCTATCCCCTATCCTCTATCCCCTATCCCCTATCCCCTATCCCCTATCCCCTATCCTCTATCCCCTATCCTCTATCCCCTATCCCCTATCCCCTATCCCCTACCCTCTATCCCCTATCCCCTATCCCCTATCCCCTATCCCCTATCCCCTATCCCCTATCCCCTATCCCCTATCCTCTATCCCCTATCCCCTATCCCCTATCCTCTATCCCCTATCCTCTATCCCCTATCCTCTATCCCCTATCCTCTATCCCCTATCCTCTATCCTCTATCCCCTATCCTCTATCCTCTATCCCCTATCCTCTATCCTCTATCCCCTATCCTCTATCCCCTATCCCCTATCCCCTATCCTCTATCCCCTATCCTCTATCCCCTATCCCCTATCCCCTATCCTCTATCCTCTATCCCCTATCCCCTATCCCCTATCCCCTATCCTCTATCCTCTATCCTCTATCCCCTATCCCCTATCCTCTATCCCCTATCCTCTATCCCCTATCCTCTATCCCCTATCCCCTATCCTCTATCCTCTATCCTCTATCCTCTATCCCCTATCCTCTATCCTCTATCCTCTATCCTCTATCCCCTATCCTCTATCCTCTATCCTCTATCCTCTATCCCCTATCCTCTATCCTCTATCCCCTATCCCCTATCCCCTATCCCCTATCCTCTATCCTCTATCCTCTATCCTCTATCCCCTATCCTCTATCCTCTATCCCCTATCCTCTATCCACTATCCTCTATCCCCTATCCCCTATCCCCTATCCCCTATCCTCTATCCTCTATCCTCTATCCTCTATCCCCTATCCTCTATCCTCTATCCCCTATCCTCTATCCCCTATCCCCAATCCCCTATCCCCGATCCTCTATCCTCTATCCTCTATCCCCTATCCCCTATCCCCTATCCTCTATCCTCTATCCCCTATCCCCTATCCCCTATCCTCTATCCTCTATCCCCTATCCCCTATCCCCTATCCCCTATCCTCTATCCCCTATCCTCTATCCCCTATCCCCTATCCCCTATCCCCTATCCCCTATCCCCTATCCTCCATCCCCTATCCCCTATCCTCTATCCCCTATCCCCTATCCTCTATCCCCTATCCCCTATGCCCTATCCTCTATCCTCTATCCCCTATCCCCTATCCCTTATCCTCTATCCCCTATCCTCTATCCCCTATCCCTTATCCCCTATACTCTTTCCCCTATCCTCTATCCCCTATCCTCTATCCCCTATCCTCTATCCCCTATCCCCTATCCCCTATCCTCTTTCCCCTATCCCCTATCCCCTATCCCCTATCCCCTATCCCCTATCCCCTATCCTCTTCCCCTATCCCCTATCCCCTATCCCCTATCCCCTATCCCCTATCCCCTATCCCCTATCCTCTATCCCCTATCCTCTATCCCCTATCCTCTATCCCCTATCCCCTATCCCCTATCCTCTTTCCCCTATCCCCTATCCCCTATCCCCTATCCCCTATCCCCTATCCCCTATCCTCTATCCCCTATCCTCCATCCCCTATCCTCTATCCCCTATCCCCTATCCTCTATCCCCTATCCCCTATCCCCTATCCCCTATCCCCTATCCTCTATCCTCTATCCCCTATCCTCTATCCCCTATCCCCTATCCCCTATCCACTTTCCCCTATCCCCTATCCTCTATCCCCTATCCCCTATCCTCTATCCCTATCCCCTATCCTCTTTCCCCTATCCCCTATCCCCTATCCCCTATCCCCTATCCTCTATCCCCTATCCTCTATCCCCTATCCTCTATCCCCTATCCTCTATCCCCTATCCCCTATCCCCTATCCTCTATCCCCCATCCTCTATCCCCTATCCCCTATCCCCTATCCTCTTTCCCCTATTCCCTATCCCCTATCCCCTATCCCCTATCCTCTATCCTCTTTCCCCGATCCTCTATCCTCTATCCTCTATCCTCTATCCCCTATCCCCTATCCTCTTTCCCCTATCCCCTATCCCCTATCCCCTATCCTCTATCCTCTATCCTCTATCCTCTATCCCCTATCCTCTATCCCCTATCCCCTATCCCCTATCCTCTATCCCCTATCCCCTATCCTCTTTCCCCTATCCCCTATCCCCTATCCCCTATCCCCTATCCCCTATCCTCTATCCCCTATCCCCTATCCCCTATCCTCTTTCCGCTATCCCCTACCCCCTATTGCTTTTCCCCTATCCCCTATCCCCTATCCTCTATCCTCTATCCCCTATCCTCTATCCCCTATCCTCTATCCCCTATCCCCTATCCCCTATCCCCTATCCTCTATCCTCTATCCCCTATCCTCTATCCCCTATCCCCTATCCCCTATCCCCTATCCTCTATCCCCTATCCTCTATCCCATATCCTCTATCCTCTATCCCCTATCCTCTATCCCCTATCCTCTATCCTCTATCCCCTATCCCCTATCCCCTATCCCCTATCCCCTATCCTCTATCCCCTATCCCCTATCCTCTATCCTCTATCCCCTATCCTCTATCCTCTATCCTCTATCCCCTATCCCCTATCCTCTATCCCCTATCCTCTATCCCCTATCCCCTATCCCCTATCCCCTATCCCCTATCCTCTATCCCCTATCCTCTATCCCCTATCCCCTATCCCCTATCCCCTACCCTCTATCCCCTATCCCCTATCCCCTATCCCCTATCCCCTATCCCCTATCCCCTATCCCCTATCCTCTATCCCCTATCCCCTATCCCCTATCCTCTATCCCCTATCCTCTATCCCCTATCCTCTATCCCCTATCCTCTATCCCCTATCCTCTATCCTCTATCCCCTATCCTCTATCCTCTATCCCCTATCCTCTATCCTCTATCCCCTATCCTCTATCCCCTATCCCCTATCCCCTATCCTCTATCCCCTATCCTCTATCCCCTATCCCCTATCCCCTATCCTCTATCCTCTATCCCCTATCCCCTATCCCCTATCCCCTATCCTCTATCCTCTATCCTCTATCCCCTATCCCCTATCCTCTATCCCCTATCCTCTATCCCCTATCCTCTATCCCCTATCCTCTATCCCCTATCCTCTATCCCCTATCCCCTATCCCCTATCCTCTTTCCCCTATCCTCTATCCCCTATCCTCTATCCCCTATCCTCTATCCCCTATCCCCTATCCCCTATCCTCTTTCCCCTATCCCCTATCCCCTATCCCCTATCCCCTATCCTCTTTCCCCTATCCCCTATCCCCTATCCCCTATCCCCTATCCCCTATCCCCTATCCCCTATCCTCTATCCCCTATCCTCTATCCCCTATCCTCTATCCCCTATCCCCTATCCCCTATCCTCTTTCCCCTATCCCCTATCCCCTATCCCCTATCCCCTATCCTCTATCCCCTATCCTCCATCCCCTATCCTCTATCCCCTATCCCCTATCCTCTATCCCCTATCCCCTATCCCCTATCCCCTATCCCCTATCCTCTATCCTCTATCCCCTATCCTCTATCCCCTATCCCCTATCCCCTATCCACTTTCCCCTATCCCCTATCCTCTATCCCCTATCCCCTATCCTCTATCCCCTATCCCCTATCCTATTTCCCCTATCCCCTATCCCCTGTCCCCTATCCCTATCCTCTATCCCCTATCCTCTATCCCCTATCCTCTATCCCCTATCCTCTATCCCCTATCCCCTATCCCCTATCCTCTATCCTCTATCCCCTATCCTCTATCCCCTATCCCCTATCCCCTATCCTCTTTCCCCTATTCCCTATCCCCTATCCCCTATCCCCTATCCCCTATCCTCTATCCTCTTTCCCCGATCCTCTATCCTCTATCCTCTATCCTCTATCCCCTATCCCCTATCCTCTTTCCCCTATCCCCTATCCCCTATCCCCTATCCTCTATCCTCTATCCTCTATCCTCTATCCCCTATCCTCTATCCCCTATCCCCTATCCCCTATCCTCTATCCCCTATCCCCTATCCTCTTTCCCCTATCCCCTATCCCCTATCCCCTATCCCCTATCCTCTATCCCCTATCCCCTATCCCCTATCCTCTTTCCGCTATCCCCTACCCCCTATCCCTTTTCCCCTATCCCCTATCCCCTATCCCCTATCCTCTATCCTCTATCCCCTATCCTCTATCCCCTATCCTCTATCCCCTATCCCCTATCCCCTATCCCCTATCCTCTATCCTCTATCCCCTATCCTCTATCCCCTATCCCCTATCCCCTATCCCCTATCCTCTATCCCCTATCCTCTATCCCCTATCCTCTATCCTCTATCCCCTATCCTCTATCCCCTATCCTCTATCCCCTATCCCCTATCCCCTATCCCCTATCCCCTATCCTCTATCCCCTATCCCCTATCCTCTATCCTCTATCCCCTATCCTCTATCCTCTATCCTCTATCCCCTATCCCCTATCCTCTATCCCCTATCCTCTATCCCCTATCCCCTATCCCCTATCCCTATCCCCTATCCTCTATCCCCTATCCTCTATTCCCTATCCCCTATCCCCTATCCCCTACCCTCTATCCCCTATCCCCTATCCCCTATCCCCTATCCCCTATCCCCTATCCTCTATCCCCTATCCCCTATCCCCTATCCTCTATCCTCTATCCCCTATCCTCTATCCTCTATCCTCTATCCTCTATCCCCTATCCCCTATCCTCTATCCCCTATCCTCTATCCCCTATCCTCTATCCCCTATCCTCTATCCCCTATCCTCTATCCCCTATCCCCTATCCCCTATCCCTAATCCCCTATCCCCTATCCCCTATCCTCTATCCTCTATCCCCTATCCTCTATCCTCTATCCTCTATCCCCTATCCCCTATCCTATATCCTCTATCCCCTATCCCCTATCCCCTATCCTCTATCCCCTATCCTCTATCCTCTATCCCCTATCCTCTATCCCCTATCCTCTATCCCCTATCCCCTATCCCCAATCCTCTATCCCCTATCCCCTATCCCCTATCCCCGATCCTCTATCCCCTATCCCCTATCCCCTATCCTCTATCCCCAATCCTCTATCCCCTATCCCCTATCCCCTATCCCCTAACCTCTATCCTCTATCCCCTATCCCCTATCCCCTATCCTCTATCCCCTATCCCCTATCCCCTATCCCCTATCCCCTATCCCCTAACCTCTATCCCCTATCCCCTATCCCCTATCCCCTAACCTCTATCCTCTATCCCCTATCTCCTATCCCTTATCCCCTATCCTCTATCCCCTATCCCCTATCCCCAATCCCCTATCCCCTATCCCTAACCTCTATCCCCATATCCCCTATCCCCTATCCCCTAACCTCTATCCTCTATCCCCTATCCCCTAACCTCTATCCTCTATCCCCTATTCCCTATCCCCTAACCTCTATCCTCTATCCCCTATCCCCTATCCTCTATCCTCTATCCTCTATCCCCTATCCTCTATCCCCTATCCCCTATCCCCTATCCCCTATCCCCTATCCTCTATCCCCTATCCCCTATCCTCTATCCCCTATCCTCTATCCCCTATCCCCTATCCCCTATCCTCTATCCCCTATCCGCTATCCCCTATCCCCTATCCTCTATCCCCTATACCCTATCCCCTATCCCCTATCCTCTATCCTCTATCCCTATCCTCTATCCCCTTTCCCCTATCCCCTATCCCCTATCCCCTATCCTCTATCCTCTATCCTCTATCCCCTATCCTCTATCCCCTATCCCCTATCCCCTATCCTCTATCCCCTATCCTCTATCCTCTATCCCCTATCCTCTATCCTCTATCCCCTATCCTCTATCCTCTATCCCCTATCCTCTATCCCCTATCCCCTATCCTCGATCCTCTATCCCCTATCCCCTATCCCCTATCCCCTATCCTCTATCCTCTATCCTCTATCCCCTATCCCCTATCCTCTATCCCA